>NW_026652295.1:27977198-27993224 GCF_009828535.3 Hylobates moloch | reverse complement strand
ATGGGTAGGAAGAATCAATATCGTGAAAATGGCCATATTGCCCAAGGTAATTTATAGATTCAGTGCCATCCCCATCAAGCTACCAATGACTTTCTTCACAGAATTGGAAAAAACTACTTTAAAGTTCATATGGAACCAAAAAAGAGCCCACATTGCCAAGTCAATCCTAAGCCAAAAGAACAAAGCTGGAGGCATCATGCTACCTGACTTCAAACTATACTACAAGGCTACAGTAACCAAAACAGCATGGTAGTGGTACCACAACAGAGACATAGATCAATGGAACAGAACAGAGCCCTCAGAAATAATGCCGCATATCTACAACTATCTAATCTTTGACAAACCTGACAACAACAAGAAATGGGGAAAGGATTCCCTATTTAACAAATGGTGCTGGGAAAACTGGCTAGCCATATGTAGACAGCTGAAACTGGATCCCTTCCTTATACAAAAATTCATTCAAGATGGATTAAAGACTTAAATGTTAGACCTAAAACCATGAAAACTCTAGAAGAAAACCTAGGCAATACCATTCAGGACATAGGCATGGGCAAGGACTTCATGTCTAAAACACAAAAAGCAATGGCAACAAAAGCCAAAATTGACAAATGGGATCTAATTAATCTAAAAAGCTTCCGCACAGCAAAAGAAACTACCATCAGAGTGAACAGGCAACCTACAGAATGGGAGAAAATTTTTGCAACCTACTCATCTGACAAAGGGCTAATATCCAGAATCTACAATGAACTCCAACAAATTTACAAGAAAAAAAAAAAAACCCATCAAAAAGTGGGCGAAGGACATGAACAGACACTTCTCAAATGAAGACATTTATGCAGCCAAAAGACATATGAAAAAATGCTCATCATCACTGGCCATCAAAGAAATGCAAATCAAAACCACAATGAGATACCATTTCACACCAGTGAGAATGGCGATCATTAAAAAGTCAAGAAACAACAGGTGCTGGAGAGGATGTGGAGAAATAGGAACACTTTTACACTGCTGGTGGGACTGTAAACTAGTTCAACCATTGTGGAAGTCAGTGTGGCAATTCCTCAGGGATCTAGAAACTAGAAATACCATTTGATCCAGCCATCCCATTACTGGGTATATACCGAGAGAATTATAAATCATGTTGCTGTAAAGACACATGCACACGTATGTTTATCGTGGCACTATTCACAATAGCAAAGACTTGGAACCAAGCCAAATGTCCAACAATGATAGACTGGATTAAGAAAATGTGGCACATATACACCATTAAATACTATGCAGCCATAAAAGATGATGAGTTCATGTCCTTTGTAGGGACATGGATGAAGCTGGAAACATTCATTCTCAGCAAACTATCACAAGGGCAAAAAACCAAACACCACATGTTCTCACTCATAGGTGGGAATTGAACAATGAGAACACATGGCCACAGGAAGGGGAACATCACACGCCAGGGCCTGTTGTGGGGTTGGGGGAGGGATAGCATTAGGAGATATATCTAATGTTAAATGACGAGTTACTGGGTGCAGCACACCAACATGGCACATGTATACATATGTAACCTGCATGTTGTGCACATGTACCCTAAAACTTAAAGTATAACAAAAAAATAGAGGTAGTAAATAAAATTTTGTAGATATCTTTTTAATTCTTATGAAATGTTGTCTTTTGGAAATTGATGAAACCACTTCCCTGAGCAGTACACATTTATTACATTTGTGCTGGTTCAGGAAGGCAGAAGGAGCAGAAAGTGCAAAGGGTAATTGAGACACCAGTGTGTTTATGGTGAGGCACACTTGACCTTTGTCTTGTGTCTGCATTTTCTTTTACCGTGCTGTTTATGTAGTGTATGTAAGTGGACAAACGAGTCCTAATTTACATTAAAGAGATTGCAAGTGCATGACAAAAGTGGAGTTAGTAAATACGTTAAGTACACCTTGTGTTAAAATTCATAGGGAAGACTGTTCTTAAAAACACAAAAATGAAATTCCTAAAATCCTCTGCAAGCATCATGGATGCTTATACCTGTCCGTGGGGTTGATTTAGAGATCGGAAGGGGAAGGGTTCTAGGCCAGAATGTTCCTATTCAGAAGACACTTTCAAATTATAGTCTGTTATACATATGCATGAGTTATTCAATGCTACTGTGTATACAGTGGAAAACTTACATCCTATTTGAAACATCTAGTGTTTCTAAAACATCTACATGTTTAATAGCGTACAACATCGGTTAAAAGTAGAGGGATACAGTAACACCCTTTAAGCACTTTTTTTTTGTTGTTATTTCCTGGGAGTGGTTGCATTTTTGAGTGGGATTGTTAAACTAGATGTTTTGGAGAGTATGCTGATTGTTCATTGGGTGGCAGTGGGTTGAGGGAAGAGGAAGTATGCAGGGAGAAGGATTCTGTGCCCATGCCCATGAGTTAGATTCATTCAATGGTCTAACCATTGTTCTACATGTGCATTTTAGTTAATATTGTTGTGTATTAAAGGATAAACAAGTCCTAATGCTCAAGATATGTTAAAAATACACATAGTAAAGCAATCCCTGTGTGGTTTTTCTTAACTTCAGGTCTGGGGGTACATGTGAAGATTTGTTACATAGGTAAACATTTGTCACAGGGGTTTGCTATACATGTTATTTCATCACCCAGGTATTCAGCCCAGTACCCACTAGTTATTGTTTCTGCTCCTCTCCCTGCTCCCAACCTCCACCCTCAAGTAGACTCCAGAGTCTGTTGTTTCCTTTTTTGTGTTCATCAACTTCTTATCATGTAGCTCCCACTTATAAGGGAGAACATGCGGTATTTGGTTTTCTGTTCCTGTGTTAGTTTGCTAAGGATAACAGCATTCCAGCTGCATCCATGCTCCTGCAAAAGATATGATCTCGTTTTTTATGGCTGCATAGTATTCTATGGTGTATCTGAACCATATTTTCTTTATCCAGTCTGTCATTAATGGGCATTTAGGTTGATTCCATGTCTTTGCTATTGGGAATAGTGCTGTCATGAACATAGGCGTGCATGTGTGACATGGTATCTCATTGTGGTTTTGATTTGCACTTCTCTAATAATCAGTGATATTGATCTTTTTCATAAGCGGACCACATGTATGTCTTTTGAGAAGTGCCTGTTCATGTCCTTTGCCCACTTTTTAATGGGATTTTTTGTTTTTCTCTTGTAAATTTAAGTTCCTTATAGATGCTGGATATTGGACCTTTGTCAGATGCATAGTTTGCAAAAATGTCCTCCCATTCTATAGGTTTCCTGTTTACTCTGTTGATAACTCCTTTTGCCATGCAAAGTCTTAAGTTTAATTAGATCCCATTTGTCAACTTTTGCTTTTGTTGCGATTGCTTTTGCTGTCTTTGTCATGACATCTTTGCCTGTTCTTATGTGCAGAATGGTATTGCCTAGGTTGTCTTCCAGGGTTTTTATAATTTTGGGTTTTACATTTAAGTCTTTAATCAATCTTGAGTTGAGCTTTGAATATGGTGTAAGGAAGGGGTCCAGTTTCAATCTTCTGCATGTAGCTGGCCAGTTATCCCAGCACTACTTATTGAATAGGGAGTGTCTTTACCATTGCTTGTTTTTTTCAGCTTTGTCAAAGATCAGATGGTCATAGATGTGCAAGCTTATTTCTGGGCTCTCTATTCTGTTCCATTGGTCTATGTGCCAGTACCAAGCTGTTTTGCTTACTGTAGTCTTGTAGTATAGTTTGAAGTTGGGTAGCATGATGCCTCCAGCTTTGTTCTTTTTGCTTAGGATTGTCTTGGCTATACAGGCTCTTTTTTGGTTCCATATGAATTTTAAAGTAGTTTTTTTTCCTATTTCTGTGAAGAATGTCATTAGTAGTTTGATAGAAATAGCATTGAATCTATAAATTGCTTTGGGCAGTATAGCCACTTTAATGTTATTTATTCTTCCTATACATGAGCATGGGATGTTTTTCCATTTCTTTGTGTCCTCTCTGATTTCTTTGAGCAGTTTTTAATCTCATTGTAAAGATCCTCACCTCCCTAGTTAGCTGTATTCCTAGGTATTTTATTCTTTTCTGTGGCAGTGGTGAATGGGATTGCCTTTCTGATTTGACTCAGTTTGGCTGTTATTGGTGTATAGGAATACTAGTTATTTTTGTAAATTGATTTTGTGTCTTGCAACATTGCTGGAGTTGCTTACCAGCTGAAGGAGCTTTTGGGCCAAGACTACGGGGCTTTCTAGATATAGAATCATGTCGTCTGCAAACAGATAATTTGACTTCCTCTCTTCCTATTTGGATGCCCTTTATTTCTTTCTCTTGCCCGACTGCTTTGGCTAGGACTTCAAACAATCCCTTTGTTAATGTCCTTTTCTTCGTTTTTAGGAAGACCTGTCTCCTGGGAGTGACCTTTGCTAATCCACCTCTTAATTAATCTATGTATAGACATAGTCCTATACTTAGTCACTAGGATGGCAGACGAGGGAAAAGAGTAAAGGTGAAGAGAAGAGCTTTTAGCCAACATCTCCGTATCTAGAAGATGGTTTTAGGTGATAATCAAAGGTCTATATGAGCATTTTTAGTGAAGTACCTATGTTTGTTGACAAAATTCATACTTTACAACATTTAAGCTTTATGAATGCCTTGAGGTAACAATGTCTGATAAAAAGTAGAGCCAGCAAATTAGCCAATTTGTAAATATCTTTGTTATAATTGATGGAAAAGAGGCATCTTGGACATGGAATTGTTAAACTACCTTTGAGCAGTGTATGTCACAACTTACATGTTCATCAGGCTGGCAACAGAGGGGCAGAAGAAAGTAAAAAGGGAGAGGTGAAGGCAGATGTGTCTGTATTTACATTTTGACGATAGCCATTGATGTATGTGTGTCTCTGGGCTATACTATAGGAATACATTAAGTAATTCAAAGCAAATACACCTTCTTGCCAATTCTTTAATGGTACAGATCTGCTAATGAATTCTCTTACAAACATTATATTTAGTATATTCTCTTGCTTTGTTTCATTTTAAATTGAGCATTAAGGGCATGCAGTATTTCAATCAGAACTCTGCCCATACTTTTATCTAGAGGTGTTGCCATTTTTGTCTTCTATGAAATTGTTGTCTCAAGAAAGGCAGATACATTTTTTTCTAACAGGTTGAGTCTGTGTTGTGTATTCTTGGTTATCAAAATACTCACATAGCTTTGGGATTTTAAGTTGGTAAATATTCATGATGTGCCGAAAAGCATTATACATACTGTATAATCTCAATCGCATAAAACTGGATGTTTTCTCTACGCACACACAGGACCTAGAAGGACGTGTCAAACTGTAAACTGCTTGTGATTGTGGATGACTGTTTTTTCTTCTTGTGTTTTTCAGCTTCCTATAATGCACATATTAACTTTTTTTAAATAAAGGTTATTTTTTCAAAAAACTAATATATTCATGACTAGTTTTAGCAGAACTGACTTTAATATTGGAAAGTATGAAATTATAGCCTTTAACAAACATTAAATGAATACCTGCTATGTGCCAGTTAGTATAACCGATGCTGGAGAGCCTACAGGGAACAAGATAATTCCTGCTCACAGATCTTTCAGAAAGTATCATTAGATGATTCAACAGGGAATTTCATCTAACTTAGTTGAAAGAAATTTTTTAAATTCCATAGTACAGAGTAGGTAAATCAGTATGTAATTGTATCAGTGGATTACAAAATCTGGAGATTATATTCTGAGAATCTATTTTTGCCAACACAATAAGAGCCATATATTACAAGCCCACAGCTAATATCATGATAAAAAGTTGAAAGCTTTCCCTCTAAGATCCAGAACAAGACAAAGATGCCCACGCTTACCACTTCTGTTCAACATAGTATTGAATGTCCTAGCCAGAGCAGTTAGGCAAGAAAAAGAAAAAAAGGCATACAAATTGGAAATGAAGAAGTGAAATTGTCTCTTCTGATGACATGATCCTTTATTTGGAAAACCCTAAGCACTCCAACAACAAAAAAAGCTATTCAAATAAACAAATTCAGTAAAGTTATAGGTTACAAAATCAATACACAAAAATCAGTAGTGTTTCTATGCACTATCATCTGAAAAGAAATTAACAATCACAATTAAAAAATAAATTAATTAAAATAACTAGGTGCAAATTTAATCAAGGAGGTGAAAGATTTGTACACTTGAAAACTATAAAACACTGATGTTTAAAATTACAAAAGACACAAAAATTGAAAAATACCTCATGTTCATGGATTGGGAAAATTAGTATTTTTAAATCACCTATACTACCCCAAAATAAAGATTCAATGTAATCTCTATCCAAGTACCAATGTCATTCTGTGGAGAAATAGAAAAAACAATTCTAAAATTTGTATGGATCCACAAAAATCCATAGCCAAAGTAACCTTTAACCAAAAAAAAAAACAAAATGGGAGGCATCTTAATACCTGACTTCAGAATCTACTGTGAACCTATAGTAATCAAAACAGCAGGATACTGGCATAAAAACAGACACAAAAACCAATGGAACAAAATACCGTAAAAATCAATCCATACATTTACAATCAATTGATTTTCAACAAAGGTGCCAAGAACACACAATGGGGACAGGGCAGTCTCTTCAATAAACGGTGTTGAAAAACTGAATATCCACATGTAGAAGAACAAAATTACATGCACACCTCAGACCATATACAAAAATCAACTGAAAATGCATTAAAGACTTAAACGTAAGACTATCAAACTACTAAAAGAAATCATAGAAATGCCCCATGACATTGATCTGGTCAATAATTTTATGGATATTACCCCAAAAGCACCGTCAACAAAAGCAAATATAAATAAATGAGATTATAAAAGACCCAAATACACATTTCTCAAAACAAGACCTACAAATGTCCAACAGGTATATATGAAAAATGCTCAACATCACTGATCAATGGGGAGAGGTAAATTAAATGCACAATGAAGTATCACTTCATACCCTTAGAATGGCTATTGTCATAAAAAGCAAAGATAACTCGGTGAGAATGTGGGGAAAAGGAACACTTGCGCACTGTTAGTGGGAATGTAGTACAGCCACTATAGAAAACAGTGTGGAGGTGACTCCAAAAATTAAAAATAGAACTACCATATGATCCAGCCATCCCACCCCTGGGTATATATCCAAGGAATTGAAATCAGTATGTTAAAGAGATGTCTGCACTCCCATGTTTATGGCACCATTATTCACAATAGCAAAGATGTGGGATCAAACTTTGTGTTCATCAATGAATGAATAAATCAAGAAAATGTGGTGTACTATTCACTCGTAACCAAAAAAAGGAAACCCTGTCATTTCCAACAACATGGATGAACCTAGAAGCTATGATGTTAAGTTAAATGAGCCAGTTACAGAAAGGCAAATACGACATGATCTCATTTAAATGAGGATCTGAAAAACTTAAACTCATAGAATCAGAGAGTGGAATGGTAATTACCAGAAGATGGGGATCGTGGTAAGTTTCCAGACCATAAATTGTGAGATAAGCTCCAGAGTGTTCATACTATTTTTTATTTGCTGAAAATAGAATGATGATAATATGGTTCATAAACCTAGAATTATGATTATCCCATAGATTTTTTAAAACTAAATATTTTCTGTCCTATAGACGCAACACCTACATAACTTAATTTATCCAATTTTGATATCTTACCAATTGAATAAACCAAATTTCAAGTAAATGTGTTCATTTATATAGTTTACATCATATATTCATTTTTCAATGTAAATTTAATACAATATATAATTAACCTCCAAATTTTTAAATTTAAAACCTTAGAAAAAGATGAAACCCAACTTTTTTTTTTCCCCCCCCAGACAGTTCGCTCGTTTCACAGGTTGGAGTGCAATGGCGCAATCTCGGCTCACCGCAACCTTCGTCTCCCAGGTTCAAGTGATTCTCCTGCCTTAGCCTCCTGAGTAGCTGGGATTACAGGCATGCGCCACCATGCCCAGCTAATTTTTTGTGTTTTTAGTAGAGACAGGGTTTCTCCACGTTGGTCAGGCTGGTCTTGAACTCCTAACCTCAGGTGATCCACCTGCTTTGGCCTCCCAAAGTGCTGGAATTACAGGCATGAACCACCGCGCCTGGCCGAAACCTAATGTCTTAAGAGAACTTTTCATAAAATTATTATTTGGATATGCCTCTGACCACAGTCATAGCTTTACTTAATCACCTCTGTGGGGCATCAGTCCCCAAGGTCTAAACCGTATCAACATAGGTAGCCTTTAGAGCTGTAAATAAATACATCCCTGCTACATGTTAATGATTCTTGGAATATACATTGACCAACATACTGCTCTCCTTGTTTAATTAGGCAAAAATCTAACTGTAAATATGAATAACAAGAGTATACGTTAAAAAGACATCAAATAGCCAACCAAAAATATATTTAACCAAACCTAATTCATTATTAGGGATTTTTGCCAGTCCCACATCTAATTTACTTCCAATATCCACATTAAATAGAGACTTCTATTAAATCTTATTTCAGCCGTTGCATTTAAGTGTGAATGGCACTGTAGTGTCAGTATGACCAGTGGTTAATCCAATTCTTCAGGGCATTAGTAACTCACCCAACAAGAATTTTTTTCCAATTTATTAATTAAATGAAGGAACGTCATAATGGGAACATGGGTATGTTTGGACTACATGAGAACATGACAGCCGTGAATTCTTCCTTCATGAAAATATATTCTAATCTTTTTGGCTTCTGGTAAGTATTCTCTGCTATCTCTAACACGATGACTCCAGGTAGAAGACAGATCCTAGATAGCGTTAAAACTCAGTCTAACATGAAAGCAAAAATGTGAAAGGTATGTGAGATATAAATAATAGTAACGTTTTGAGGATTAAATATAAATTTAATCCTCAGGAGTGAGGATTAAACTTCAACAAGAGCCGTTAGTGGATTTTGAAGTTACTGAATGCTCTCTATGCACCAAGCATCATGCTAGATATTTAGCATAGCAGGTAATCCTCATAGCCATCCTACAAAGCAGCTGCTATTAGAATAGCTATCTTACAGATGCGGAATCAGAGGCTAAAGAAGTTAATTAGCCTGCTCAAGTCCACACAGTAAGGAAATGGCTGAGATCAGTTGTAACAAAAATCACAGGCGGTCTGAAGCAGTCTAGGGTCTTACCTATTTTTATTTCGTCCTTTCATCTTGAATTTTGTATGACTACAGCAGTATACCTCTTGCTTTATACTAAAAGATCCATATATTTTTACTTCTTATAAAATTTTAAGACAGTTTTGACATTTTGTGCTTCTAATTTTCTCTCCATATCATAAATTATGTTGAAATATGTTTGGTTCATTTGTCTCAGATTTCACTGAAGAAAGCAAAATGTTAAGTTATGTGTGATTATTGGGCTCTGAAGTCCATACTATGAAAAATGAAAAACTGAGTTTCTATTAAAATGTAGCATGCCTCTTTTTTACCATCTATTTCTTCAGCTCGAGTGTTGTCTCATTTCAAATAACACATTCACTTTTAAATTGAAATTAAAATATCTGGTTTGAGATCCAAAGTTTAAATCAATATGAAAATGTTAAAAAGTATTAAATGAAAAGTCCTGAATTTGAGTTCACAACACTAAACTACATAAATTATCATGCCTGACTTGGCAGCATTTCTAATAAGAATGCCTAGGACTTTACGTGATCCAAAGTTTAAAGAGAGCCAGTAATGTCTTATACCTGCTAAAAATAACCAACGTGTATTTTAGAAAATTATGCGGATCATAGACATTCACTATTCTCTTCAGTAGTGTTTAAGTAGAGTATCGTGCTTACTTTTATACTAATTTGCAGCACTTGACAAATCATGGTGTGTCCAGGGGAGAACAATGAGAAAAGCATGGTAATAAAAGAGCATGTAGTGGTAGGAACAGCTAACAATGTGCTTTGTCTGGGAAGAGAAATCTAAGCATATATTTCGTAATAGATTCTAAGATTAAAAGAGTTAAAAGGTATATAAAAAATTTTTAGTAAGCCAAACTATACAATATTGTCTAGAGGTGCACATTTGGGTAATTAACCTACTAACATGCAAAGAGGGGATTACTATACATAGCAGCATGGTGGATACTTCAGGGGAGAGGGAAGAGTTATCATTGGTAAAAGGCACAAAGAAAAGCTCCTAGAGTAACCATCAATGTTTTGTTTATTGACTTAGGTATAGTTACAATAATATACACTGAAACTCACCAAGCTTTACTTTTTCTTTGTTGTATCCATGCATTATTCATATAATACTGGGGTTTTTATGAGGCCATGTTAAATTAACTTACTCTGTGTTATTTTCAGAATAAAGAAAACCAGCCAGGGCTGGGCAAGGAACCATCTTTGACTTCAATATAAGCAGCATTGACTAAACGAGAGAGGCTGCTTCAAGTGTAATTGACTTCCCTGTCAATGAAGTTATGCCACTAGCAGCTGTGTAAAGATTCTGTTGAAGGATCTCCTATGCAGAGCAGAAGGCTAGATTCATGGCTTGAGGTTTTTTTCCACTTTGAAATTCATGACCTTTTAATTCCCAACACAAACCCAACAGCAGTCAAAGGAATTTGAGTGAATTTTGTAATCAAAGCATTTGGAGACCAAGTCATCTCCTGCTCCTGAAGCTTTTCAGTTCAACGTGCATATTGTGATTCTGCATATTTTTGTGTACATACAAGTTTCTAAATTTTAAAGTTACACAAATTTTTTTAAAAACATTCCAGTTTAGTTCTAGGTCACTGCGGCAAAATCACTAGTGTGAAACATTGATGGACTAAGGGGTAGACAGAATAACAACGATAGGTGAATATACGTTATCATTTTTAGAATTAAAGATGAACCAAGCTCAGTTCCAAGTGCTTTTATAAATACTAACTCTCACAACATCCCTTTGAGGAAGGAAATTTTATATTTTCTTCCTGTATAAAGAACCTCCTACACAAACAAGTAATTGCCCAAGGATACAGCTTCCAAGTGTTGAAGCTGGAATTTGATGCCAGGGACTTTGAGTTTGGAATCTATGCAATGAAGCACTATTATTCCTTAGTTGACAACCTATTGCAAAAAAGAAAAATAAAAAAACTGGACACTCATTAGATTTCCATTTCTGTGCTGTGAAAAACTACATCTCTATCTCGTACTACTTGATAACATTTCCTTCTTTATGATTATAACATTATGTTCTAACTGAAACACTCATAACAATGATATACTATAAATGATCTATCCGTCCCCTTATTTTTCTATATACCAGAAACAAATGAGGTTTCTATTCCATGGCCTCAAGGACACTATAAATGTAAAGTATGGTAGGTCTGAATTTCGTGGTCAGAAATTATCAGCAGAAAAAATGTTTAAACTAATTCAGCCATTAGCTCGACACCAGGGCTCAGGCCGAAGCAGGAGAATTGCTTGAGCCAAGGAGTTCCAAACCAGCCTGAACAACATGGTGAGACCTCATCACTACAAAAACATTTAAAAATTACCTGGCCACAGTGGCGTGCATCTGTGGTCTCAGCTACGTAGCAGGCTCAGTTGGGAGGATCACTTGAGCACCGGAGGTCCAGGCTGCAATGAGCTATCATTGTGTCACCGCACTCCAGCCGAGGCAACAGCAAGGTTTTGTTTTGTTTGGTTTAGTTTTTTTTTAGATAAGAGTCTCGTTCTGTCACCCAGGCTGGAGTGCAGTGGTGCGATCTCAACTCACTGCAGCCTCCACCCCCAGGTTCAAGCAATTGTCCTGCCTTAGCCTCCCAAGTAGTTGGGACTACAGGCACGCACCACAGCACCCAGCTAATTTTTGTATCTTTAGTAGAAAATACAAACTTTTCCCCATGCAGGCCATGCTGGTCTGGAACTCCTGACATCAAGTGATCCGCCCACCTCAACCTCCCATAGTGCTGGGATTACAGGCATGAGCCACTGCATCCAGCCAACATAGCAAGATTCTATCTTAAAAAAAAAAAAAACAAAAAACAAAAAAACTAATTCAGTCATTAAATATTTTGTCTACTTAGTGATATGATACAATAATCAGAAATGGTGAGATTGATGACATTTTTATCTGTATCTATTCTTTTAGAGCCCAATGGGGTGATGGTTGTACCTAAAGGACTTCAAAGCAATCAAAACATCCAATCGTGTTGGATTGGTAAATTCCATAGGTTAAAACAACTCTGGCTATTTAATGAACTGCTTTTTGTTTGAATTACCTGCCCAGCTAATTCTGCTGAATGGCTGGTAAGTAAGATTGGACACAGATTCTGATACGTGGTGGCCAAATAGTTCTGGAATTACCTCAATATGTAACTGCAACAAATCAGTAAGGCTATTTAGATAGTGTAATATTAGTCATTAAAGCTGTTCAAAAAACATATGGGCCTTTATACATGTAAGTAAAGATTAATAAGAAAGATAATTATTTCCTGGCAACAAAAAACACACTCACCAAAAAAGGCAGTGTAGTAGGCAACACCAGAATCGATAGAATAACAACAGTACCTGCAATGTTGAGGAGTAAAAAAAAAATAGGAGTAAGTTGGTGGTGAGGATAATCATAATTATAATGGCTGGAATGTAGATATTTGCAAGTAAATATTGAAAGTGATTCTGCTATCAAATGGTGGAGTTTATTCCCCAAAAAAAAGATGTCATTTAACTTTTTACCTCAAGCTTAACTCCTTCAATAATGCAAGGATTTATTATGATCAAGTGATGCTTATGTCATAGCTTCAAAGAGGAACAACTCCTCAGTACATACGCCTCTTAAAATCACATAATTGACTTCATGGTTTTATTACTTAATTGAAATACATAGAACAATGAATGACACAGCAAATTAAGTTTTTTCAATGATTTACAATTCAGCCTGATTGGATTTAGCATATTATTAGATTCATTTTGGATTAAATATGAACAAGTTGTTGGCACTGGGCCATAGGGAAATATTAAAAGAGATGTTCCAAATGAGAGAAAGCACGCAAATAAGAGTTTTGGATACCCTTGACAAACTTCAGAGATTTCCAGTTCTACCAAAAGCTGACACTATTTTTGGTTACCATGATATTGTCTCCTAGCTTTTCTTAAGGAACAATGGAAACAAGCAATGGAAGCTCTGGAACAGATTTCATCCTTCTGGGGTTTTCCGATCGACCCCAATTAGAGCACATCATCTCAGTGGTTGTCTTCGTCATCTATATTGTGACTCTTGTAGGAAATACAACCATCATTGTTGTATCTTATCTACACACCCAGCTCCATACCCCCACATGTATTTTTTCTTATTCAATTTGTCTTTTTTGGACCTCTGTTATACAACTAGCATTATCCCCCAGATGCTGGCAAATCAATGGGCTCCAAAAAAATCTATTACTTATGGAGGGCGTGTACTCCAATTCTTCTTTGTCCTTGGACTTGGGAGCCACAGAATGTCTTCTATTGGCTGTGATGAGCCTATGATCATTATGCTGCTGTCTGTCAACCTCTTCACTATACCTTAATAATGCACCCTCAGCTTTGCCAGAAAATGGCGCTCACTGCCTGGTTGAGTGGTCTTGCCAGTGCCTTGTTTGCTCCTTGACTTTGAAGTTGCCAAGATGTGGGTACCAGGAAGTGGATAATTTTTTCTGTGAGATGCCAGCATTGATCAAGATGGCTTGTGTCTATTCAAACGTAATTGAGATTGTTGTCTTTGCTTTTAGAGTGGTATGTAATTGAGATTGTTGTCTTTGCTTTTAGAGTGGTATTTCTTTTCGTACCTCTATCACTAATTCTTAACACATATGGAGTTATCACTCAAGCTGTAATGAGGATCAAGCCAGCAACAAGGTTGCAAAAGGCCCTTAATACATGTGGCTCCCACCTCACAGTGCTAATTCTGTTTTATGGAACAATCACTTATATATACATGAAGCCACAGAATACCATATCCCAAGATGAAGGGAAGTTCTTCACTCTGTTTTACACAATCATCACACCCAGCCTTAACCCTCCGATCTACACTTTAAGAAACAAAGATGTAAAGAGTGCACTGAAAATAATACTGTGGATGAAAAAATGTTCAGCAAAATCATGAATTAGATGGAAAAAAGTAGAATGTAGAGCACTCAAGAAATATTGGCATTTATCATGAGAAGTGAAATCAAATCATTTATCCAAAGCACATTCACGCTCAAAGCTTGGTGTTCTTAAATGACCAAAGAAAATTTAGCAAGCTTATGTTTTTACTTTGCTTTACTTTGTTTTTACTTTGTTTTCCTGGTAAATACATTCAAAACTTGGAAATCCCTGTGCTAGAGAATAAACGACTCCACTTCTCTGCAAATCAGCCATTTCAGAGATTGAAAATCCTCTCTGGAAGTGAAAGATTCCCCACATCTACAGTGCCCTTGCTATGTCATTTCAAAGACAGAGTAAGCCACAGTCTACATGAAGTAATTCAGTAGGAAGATGGGAGTAATAGGGCTTATGATGTCTCTACAATCCTTAAACCTTGTGGCTTCTAAATTTCCACAGCAAGAACATCACACCTTTATTTCAAGGTTTTGATTCCTCTTTTACTTTTTTTATTTTACGTTTGGGGGTATACGTGAAAGTTACATAAACACGTGTCATGGGGGGTTATTGTACATCTTATTGCATCACCCAGGTGTTAAGCCCAGTACCTAATAGTTATCTTTTCTTTGCAGGTGACTAAAATTGTCAGTTGTACATACCTTGGTAAACATAAAAAAAATGAGAGAAGACAGTGAAATCAGGATAAGGAAAGCATGAAGACACTGTAAACTTCATGGTGTCATAAAGACTGTAGAAGAAAGACAAAAGTATAGAATGATAAAACTGTGGCCACTGAAAAAGGGTATCATTTTCCTCTGTTAAAAATGAGTGATCCTAAATCTTGCTAGGCATTTATCGCTTAAAAACCTTCTATTCAACCTTCTATACCCGGCTGAAATCTTGTCTCAACTGGAAAGTATGTATAAATCTCATCAGTCTATAGTCTGTAGTCCTTGAAAACCCTGACCATGTAAGTATATTGCATTATCCCATTTTTATTTAGTTATTTGTTTGTATGTGTGTTTGAAGAAAATGCATTGGTAAGCTTTTCAACAATATAAACCTTCTTATTCATGTGATTATGCTGTGTCTAATCAGTTTCTGACATGAATTACATAGCCAATAAATGTCTGTAGAATGAATGTCAATGTTTTTTATTAAATCTCCATGAAAATGTTATCAAATTTGCAGAATATCACAAATTCTCATTGGGTGAATATTAGAGCAATATATTCAGTTTGTGTTGACACTGAAGATACATAAATCATCTAACACCTAAAATTTAATATATTTAAACATCTATAACTTAGCAAAGGAAAAGATGTACTTTTTCTTTCACATACATATTGTAGAATACATACGTAATATTATAGAATCCTTATAACGTCCCCTAGAGGTATATATAAGTATATAATGGAAACTAGAAAATAAGAGACATAAAAGAAATTGCTCATTATCTCATATCCCAGAAATGACTAAATTTTTAAATTAATTTTCTTTTAAAGTACTGTCATCTATAACATTTGGTTTAATGTTTTGTCTTATTTCTCTCGATGTATGCCTTCATATCAAGGATGATATCACCCCCACAGGCGCAAAACTGATTCAAGGGGAGGTAGCAAAAATCTTTGGTATTACAATGGTTGGTGGTCGTCCAAAGAGCCTCTATACATAAGCAGTTACAGAATATAACTGTGGCACTAAAATTTTGTTAGAAATGAGATAGCTATAATGAAAAACTTTGAGAAAACACTTAATTGGGGCTTTTTCCTATTCAAAAAGTTGATTAAAAGAAAGACTCCCTTAGGCCAAACTGATTGACAAGGATATGCACATCCAATACACAGAATCAGTAAACTTCTAGATTGGCAATTGAAACCTGCATTCAATGATGGTCTTCAGTTTCAGGTTAAAATGCTGGAAATTTCCTGTTATATT
>NW_026652295.1:27911167-27976798 GCF_009828535.3 Hylobates moloch | reverse complement strand
TTCAAAGCAATCAAAACATCCAATCGTGTTGGATTGGTAAATTCCATAGGTTAAAACAACTCTGGCTATTTAATGAACTGCTTTTTGTTTGAATTACCTGCCCAGCTAATTCTGCTGAATGGCTGGTAAGTAAGATTGGACACAGATTCTGATACGTGGTGGCCAAATAGTTCTGGAATTACCTCAATATGTAACTGCAACAAATCAGTAAGGCTATTTAGATGGTGTAATATTAGTCATTAAAGCTGTTCAAAAAACATATGGGCCTTTATACATGTAAGTAAAGATTAATAAGAAAGATAATTATTTCCTGGCAACAAAAAACACACTCACCAAAAAAGGCAGTGTAGTAGGCAACACCAGAATCGATAGAATAACAACAGTACCTGCAATGTTGAGGAGTAAAAAAAAAATAGGAGTAAGTTGGTGGTGAGGATAATCATAATTATAATGGCTGGAATGTAGATATTTGCAAGTAAATATTGAAAGTGATTCTGCTATCAAATGGTGGAGTTTATTCCCAAAAAAAAAGATGTCATTTAACTTTTTACCTCAAGCTTAACTCCTTCAATAATGCAAGGATTTATTATGATCAAGTGATGCTTATGTCATAGCTTCAAAGAGGAACAACTCCTCAGTACATACGCCTCTTAAAATCACATAATTGACTTCATGGTTTTATTACTTAATTGAAATACATAGAACAATGAATGACACAGCAAATTAAGTTTTTTCAATGATTTACAATTCAGCCTGATTGGATTTAGCATATTATTAGATTCATTTTGGATTAAATATGAACAAGTTGTTGGCACTGGGCCATAGAGAAATATTAAAAGAGATGTTCCAAATGAGAGAAAGCACGCAAATAAGAGTTTTGGATACCCTTGACAAACTTCAGAGATTTCCAGTTCTACCTAAAGCTGACACTATTTTTGGTTACCATGATATTGTCTCCTAGCTTTTCTTAAGGAACAATGGAAACAAGCAATGGAAGCTCTGGAACAGATTTCATCCTTCTGGGGTTTTCCGATCGACCCCAATTAGAGCACATCATCTCAGTGGTTGTCTTCGTCATCTATATTGTGACTCTTGTAGGAAATACAACCATCATTGTTGTATCTTATCTAGACACCCAGCTCCATACCCCCATGTATTTTTTCTTATTCAATTTGTCTTTTTTGGACCTCTGTTATACAACTAGCATTATCCCCCAGATGCTGGCAAATCAATGGTCTCCAAAAAAACTATTACTTATGGAGGGCGTGTACTCCAATTCTTCTTTGTCCTTGGACTTGGGAGCCACAGAATGTCTTCTATTGGCTGTGATGAGCCTATGATCATTATGCTGCTGTCTGTCAACCTCTTCACTATACCTTAATAATGCACCCTCAGCTTTGCCAGAAAATGGCGCTCACTGCCTGGGTGAGTGGTCTTGCCAGTGCCTTGTTTGCTCCTTGACTTTGAAGTTGCCAAGATGTGGGCACCAGGAAGTGGATAATTTTTTCTGTGAGATGCCAGCATTGATCAAGATGGCTTGTGTCTATTCAAACGTAATTGAGATTGTTGTCTTTGCTTTTAGAGTGGTATGTAATTGAGATTGTTGTCTTTGCTTTTAGAGTGGTATTTCTTTTCGTACCTCTATCACTAATTCTTAACACATATGGAGTTATCACTCAAGCTGTAATGAGGATCAAGTCAGCAACAAGGTTGCAAAAGGCCCTTAATACATGTGGCTCCCACCTCACAGTGCTAATTCTGTTTTATGGAACAATCACTTATATATACATGAAGCCACAGAATACCATATCCCAAGATGAAGGGAAGTTCTTCACTCTGTTTTACACAATCATCACACCCAGCCTTAACCCTCCGATCTACACTTTAAGAAACAAAGATGTAAAGAGTGCACTGAAGATAATACTGTGGATGAAAAAATGTTCAGCAAAATCATGAATTAGATGGAAAAAAGTAGAATGTAGAGCACTCAAGAAATATTGGCATTTATCATGAGAAGTGAAATCAAATCATTTATCCAAAGCACATTCACGCTCAAAGCTTGGTGTTCTTAAATGACCAAAGAAAATTTAGCAAGCTTATGTTTTTACTTTGCTTTACTTTGTTTTTACTTTGTTTTACTGGTAAATACATTCAAAACTTGGAAATCCCTGTGCTAGAGAATAAACGACTCCACTTCTCTGCAAATCAGCCATTTCAGAGATTGAAAATCCTCTCTGCAAGTGAAAGATTCCCCACATCTACAGTGCCCTTGCTATGTCATTTCAAAGACAGAGTAAGCCACAGTCTACATGAAGTAATTCAGTAGGAAGATGGGAGTAATAGGGCTTATGATGTCTCTACAATCCTTAAACCTTGTGGCTTCTAAATTTCCACAGCAAGAACATCACACCTTCATTTCAAGGTTTTGATTCCTCTTTTACTTTTTTTATTTTACGTTTGGGGGTATACGTGAAGGTTACATAAACACGTGTCATGGGGGGTTATTGTACATCTTCTTGCATCACCCAGGTGTTAAGCCCAGTACCTAATAGTTATCTTTTCTTTGCAGGTGACTAAAATTGTCAGTTGTACATACCTTGGTAAACATAAAAAAATATGAGAGAAGACAGTGAAATCAGGATAAGGAAAGCATGAAGACACTGTAAACTTCATGGTGTCATAAGGACTGTAGAAGAAAGACAAAAGTATAGAATGATAAAACTGTGGCCACTGAAAAAGGGTATCATTTTCCTCTGTTAAAAATGAGTGATCCTAAATCTTGCTAGGCATTTATCGCTTAAAAACCTTCTATTCAACCTTCTATACCCGGCTGAAATCTTGTCTCAACTGCAAAGTATTTATAAATCTCATCAGTCTATAGTCTGTAGTCCTTGAAAACCCTGACCATGTAAGTATATTGCATTATCCCATTTTTATTTAGTTATTTGTTTGTATGTGTGTTTGAAGAAGATGCATTGGTAAGCTTTTCAACAATATAAACCTTCTTATTCATGTGATTATGCTGTGTCTAATCAGTTTCTGACATGAATTACATAGCCAATAAATGTCTGTAGAATGAATGTCAATGTTTTTTACTAAATCTCCATGAAAATGTTATCAAATTTGCAGAATATCATAAATTCTCATTGGGTGAATATTAGAGCAATATATTCAGTTTGTGTTGACACCGAAGATACATAAATCATCTAACACCTAAAATTTAATATATTTAAACATCTATAACTTAGCAAAGGAAAAGATGTACTTTTTCTTTCACATACATATTGTAGAATACATACGTAATATTATAGAATCCTTATAACATCCCCTAGAGGTATATATAAGTATATAATGGAAACTAGAAAATAAGAGACATAAAAGAAATTGCTCATTATCTCATATCCCAGAAATGACTAAATTTTTAAATTAATTTTCTTTTAAAGTACTGTCATCTATGTTAACATTTGGTTTCATGTTTTGTCTTATTTCTCTCGATGTATGCTTTCATATCAAGGATGATATCACCCCCACAGGCGCAAAACTGATTCAAGGGGAGGTAGCAAAAATCTTTGGTATTACAATGGTTGGTGGTCGTCCAAAGAGCCTCTATACATAAGCAGTTACAGAATATAACTGTGGCACTAAAATTTTGTTAGAAATGAGATAACTATAATGAAAAACTTTGAGAAAACACTTCATTGGGGCTTTTTCCTATTCAAAAAGTTGATTAAAAGAAAGACTCCCTTAGGCCAAACTGATTGACAAGGATATGCACATCCAATACACAGAATCAGTAAACTTCTAGATTGGCAATTGAAACCTGCATTCAATGATGGTCTTCAGTTTCAGGTTAAAATGCTGGAAATTTCCTGTTATATTAGGGTTTTTTTTTTTTTTTTTTAAGTTTGATGAAGAAATCATGCCCCAAAGAGTTTTTTTTAAATGATAAAATTCTTGAGTTTATAGGATAGTATATAAAAAAAGAAACAACTTGCTGAAAAGCTAAAACTGAAATTGTACCCCAAAGAATAGGAAACCAATAACTAACAAATTCTTGAGTTTACCAGATAGCAGATAAGAAAATAAATAACTTGCTGAAACGCTGAAATTCCTTCCATTTGTGAGATAACAAAAGTGGCCAAAATCAGTTGGAACCAACATGGCCAAATGGGGTTTGCACAGAACAAGCTTGTTAATGTCACAGCCTGAATTTCCACTGCATGTTTCATACTAACTCCCTTTTAATTTGCACGTGGGACCCATGAAGACGAATGGAGAGGTAACTGTGCATTTGAGGACTTTCTAGACCTCCCTTTTTCTTCCACCAATCACCTGCTAATCCCAGAATCCACCCGCAAACCTTTTCTAATAAAATTACTACCTTAAAGCCAGCACATGGAGATACAGTTGAGCTAGATTCCTGTCTCCTTATTGGTCAACCTATAATACAGAGCTTTTCTTTTCTTAGGAATCCAGTATCATAGTATTGGATTCTAGCACATCCAGCAGTGAGGCCCTTTTGCCTGGTAACAATAACATAATATAGTATCAAGAATTTGTGGCAGGGCACGGTGGTTCACGCCTGTAATCCCAACACTTTGGGATCCTGAGGCGGAGAGATCACAAGGTCAGGAGTTCAAGACCAGCCTGGCCAATATGGTGAAACCCCGTCTCTACTAAAAATACAAAAAGTAAGCTGGGTATGGTGGTGGGCACCTGTAGTCCCAGCTACTCCAGAGGCTGAGGCAGGAGAATGGCTTGAACCCAGGAGGTGGAGGTTGCAGTGAGCCGAGATCGTACCACTACACTCCAGCCTGGGCAACAGAGCAAGACTCCATCTCAAAAAAAAAAAAAAAAAAGAAAAGAAAAGAAAAGAATTTTGGGAAATAATATCTCATTTATTTCTGGTTGTATTAGTTATCTGCTGCTACATGAACTTTTTTTTCAACAAACAGAACTTCTAGATATGATCAATATAGGTTGAAAATCCCTTATCCATAATTCTGAATCTAAAATGGTCAGAAATGCAAAGGCATAAGAACAATACATTGGACTTTGGGGACTCAAGGAAAAGGGTGGGGGCTGGTGAGGGATAAAACACTACACATTGGGTAGTGTACACTGCTCAAATGATGGGTGCACCAAAATCTCAGAAATTGCCACTAAAGAACTTATTCATGTAACTAAACACCACCTGTCCCTCCAAAACCCTATTGAAATAAAAAATAAAAAATTAAAATTAAAATTAAATGGTCAGAAAACTAAAAGCTTTCCTTTTTTTCTTTGAGACAGGGTCTCACTATGTTGCCCAAGCTGGTCTCAAACTCCTGGCCTCAAGCAGTTCTCTCAAGTAGCTGGTATTACTGGCCAGAGCTACCATGCCCAGGTAGAAAACTAAACGTTTTCATAACTCTGTTGGCAACAAAACCTGACCTGAACTGAGGTAGGACTATTTCTATTCTTTACTTTCAGTTTTATTAAACAAGAGAAATTGTATATTAAAAGAGTTCCTTTTAAGAAAAAATAATATGAGCTATTTGTCATTTGTCAGAAATGACATATTTTTTAAAGAGGACACTCACTGTTATCACTAATTTATAAAACCATAGTTTCTTTCGACTTGAAGATTCAAGAGCAATTAGAACATGTCTGTTCTAAAATATGGTAGTCACTAGGTGTAGCATCAAAAGAAAAACTACCAAAGAATAATAAAACTTTAAACTATTCTAAGTGGATGTGTATTTTAAACTTTTTATCTAAGATATTCACTTAACATTTAAAGTTGGCCACACGAAAAGACAGGCCACATTTTATGTTGTGAGTCAACTGAAATACTGAAGAAAAAAAAGTTTGTTTCCTTGCTAGTCATTGTACCTTGCTGGTTAGAAACGTTCCATGGAATGTGTGAGTTTGGTTCCAAAATGGCTGCATAGAAGGAAAGCTAGCTTTACTTTTCCTCCACAGAAAACTTAAAACAAATACACTATGCTGAGATTATCACCAGCAATATCCAGAACTCAAATATGAGGATGGAACAGTGCCTGTGGCAACAGAGAAGTAAAAAACTTCAAACAGACGCTGTAAGA
This sequence comes from Hylobates moloch, assembly GCF_009828535.3. Lineage (NCBI taxonomy): Eukaryota > Metazoa > Chordata > Mammalia > Primates > Hylobatidae > Hylobates > Hylobates moloch. Next base: position 27,970,712 of record NW_026652295.1, on the reverse strand, counting down.
ATTAGACTTCCAAATCCGTGACATTCCTTTCCCAAATCTGCCTAGCACCAAGCATGTGGAAAACTTCCCCCACCTCACCCCCAGTTGCTACACTGGAAAAGGTGAGATTGAAGTGGATAACCAGTTTCCCCACCATCTTAGGTTCCCTGGCAAGAGATCTGTCCCTAAGTACCTAAAGGCAGAAACATTCCCAAAAACAACCAGAGAAAAAGTGGGGAGGTGGGACATCCTTCCCCAACCCTAGAAACACTCTTCTTCAACTCAGCCAAAGGAGACGCCAAATTAGCGAAGCTGATCAGCAGCGCCACACCATAGGAGTTATTTTCCACAGGTTCCCTGAGCACAAAATTCTAGCCAGACTTCCCACCCTATTGGGATATCCCCTGTAAGACCTTCTACATTTGGGTCGGGCAGTGCTCCAATCATTTACTAGGGCCAAGGAAAACCTGGACTTCAGACTCCATGTGATGCCAAAAAGAAGGCAAGACCAAGAGGGGAAAAAAAAACATGCTGTCATGATTTCTGTACAGCCTGCAGAACCATGAGCTAAGCAACCTCTTTTCTTTACGAATTACCCAGTCTCATGTGTTTCTGTATAGCAGTGTGAGAACAGACTAATATACATGACTTCCACAAACAGACAAAGCAAGGAACCAGTGAGTTACTCTAGCAAGACAGTGGTATGTGACCTCTCTCACCAAGAATTCAAAACAGCAGTTTTAAAGAAACTCATTGAACTCAAGGTAACACAGAAAAGCAATTCAAAAACTTATCATAGAAATTTAACAGAGATTAAAACAATTTTTTAAAATCAAACAAAAATCTTGGAACTGAGAAATATACTTGTCAAACTGAAAAACTTATTAGAGACTCTCAACAGCAGAATGGATCAGACGGAAGGAATTAGTAAACTCAAAGACAGGCTATTTGAAAATACAGTTAGAGGAGAAAACAGTGAAAAGAATACAAAGGAATGAAGATCACCTAAATAATATAGAAAAGTACCTCAAAAGGACAAATCTAAGAATGACTGGTGCTCAAGAGGGAATTCGGCAAGAGCAAAAGTTAGAAAGCTTATCCAAACAAATGACTCAAAACTTTCCAAACTTAAGAAATATATAAGTATCTAGGTACAAGATCAGAGAACATGAAACAGATTCAACCCAAATAAGACCACCCAAAGACATACAATAATCGAATTCTCCAACGTCAAGGACAAAAAGGATTACAAAAGTTGGCTGGGCACCATGGCTCATGCCTGTAATCCCAGCACTTTGGGAGGCCAAGGCAGGTGGATCACCTGAGGTCAGGAGTTTGAGATCAGCCTGGCCAATATGGTGAAACCCTGTCTCCACTAAAAATACAATAATTAGTGGGTCATGGTAGTGGGTGTGCCTGTAATCCCAGCTACTCGGGAGGCTGAGGCAGGAGAATTGCTTGAACCCAGGAGGTGGAGGTTGCAGTAAGCCGAGATAGCACCATTGCACTCCAGCCTGGGTGACAAGAGTAAAATTGTCTCAAAAAAATAAAATAAAACAAAAAATAAAAGCAGCAAGAGAAAAGTAAATAACATACAAAGAGCTCCAATTATTCTGGCAACAGACTCCTCAATGGAAACTATACAGGCCAGGTAGATGTGGGATGACATTTTCAAAGTGCTAAAAGAAAACTGCCATCCAAGATTAATGTACCAGAAAAGTTATTCTTCAAATATGAAGGAGAGATAGTCTTTCCCTGACAAACAAAAGCTGAGAATTCACTACCACCAGGCCCATCTTAAAATAAATGGCAAATGAAGTCCTTCAATCTAGGTGAAAAAGACGCTAACATGCAGAAAGAAAATATATGAAGGAAAGAAACCACTGGTAAAATTAAGTACAAGACATACCCAGGATACTCTAATACTCTAATTGTGGTGTGCAATCCATTTGTAACTGTAAAATGAAATCTAAGACAAGCCTGTCAAAAACAATAATTGCTACAGTGACCTGTTGAGATAGTGTAAAAATATGTAAACTGAGACAACAAGAAGTCAACATGTAGGGGTATAGAGTTTAAAGGGCAGGGTTTTGTGGGGGTTTTTTAAGTTTCTTGTTTGTTTCTAGTCTTTTCTTTGTGATCAAAGTTAAGTTGTCATCTTTGTAAAATGAGCTGGGCGCCATGGCTCACGCCTGTAATCCCAGCACTTTGGGAGGCCAAGGCTAGCTAATCACTTGAGCTCAGGAGTTCAAAACCACTCTGGGCAACACGGCAAAACCTCATCTCTACAAAAAATACAAAACTTAGCTGCTATGATGGCATGTGTTATGGTATCAGCTACTCAGGAGGCTGATAGAAGGATTGAGTTCAGTGAGGTAGAGGCTGCAGTAAGCCGAGATCTCGCCACTGCACTCCAGCCTGGGTGACAGAGACCCCGTCTCAGAATAATAAGTAATAATAAAACAAAACAGCTATGTGTTTTGTAAGCCTCATGGTAACCCCAATGCAAAAATCTATAATACACTAAAAATAAAAGGCAATGAATTAAAGCATTCTACCAAAGAAAATAACCACAAAGGAATACAGTAGGAAAAGAAGAAAAGAGACGTTACAAAACCAGAAAACAAGCAACAAAATGGCAGTTATAAGTCCTTACTTACCACTAATAATAACACTGAATATAAATGGACTAAATTCTCCAATTAAAAGATGTATAGTAATTAAATGGGTAGAGACGAGACCCAACTATGTGGTGCTATGAGAAACCCACCTTGCCTATAGGGACATACACAAGCTGAAAGTGAATTTATGGAAAAAGATATTCCATTAAAGTGGAAATCAAAGACAACAGGATTAGGTATACTTATATCAGATAAAAGACTACAAGTCAAAGAATGTAAAAAGTGACAAAAGGTCACCATATAATGATGAAGGGGCAATTCATCAAAACGATATTAAAAATTATAAGTATCTGTGCACCCAACACCAGAGCATCCATATAAGACAAACATTAATAAATCTCAAGGGAGAGATAGGCTCCAATATAATAGGGACTTCAACACCTCACTTTCAGTAACAGACAAGATTATCTAGAGAGAAAATCAATAAACATTGGAATTCAGCTACACACTAGACCAAGCAGGCCTGACATTTATAGAACATTTCACCCAGCTGCTACAGAGTACATTCTTTTCACTTGCACATGGCATTCTCCAGAATAGACCATGTCTTAAGTCACAAGTCTCAGCAAATTCAAAAAAGTAAAAATTATATCAAGTATCTTTTCTGATCACAATGGAATAAAACCAGAAATCAACAAGAGGAACCTTGGAAACTATAGAAACACATGGAAATTAATCAACATGCTCCTAAACAACCAATGGGTCAATGAATAAGCTAAAAAAATTTTAAAAATTTCACGAAAGTGAAAATAGAAATACAACATACCAAAGCCTACAGAATACAGCATAACTATAGCAATAAACACCTACATCAAAAAAGGAAAAGACTTCAAATAATCAACCTAAGAATGCATCTCAAGGAACTCAAAAAAGCAAGGATAAACCAAACCCAAAATTAGTAGAAGAAATAATATCAAAGCAGAAATAAATGAAATTGAAACTAAAAAATAAATACATCTAGTCAATGAAATGAAAAGTTGATTTTTTGAAGACAAAATTAACAAATCTTTTCCTAGACTTTTCCTAGACTAAAAAAGAAACAACCCAAATAAATCAATCAGAAAGAAAAAGAGATAAATGAGACCACAAAAATACAAAGGATCATTAGAGACTATGAACTATACACCAACAAATTGGAAAACAGAAAAAATAGATAAATTATTAAACATATACAACGTACTAAGATTGAACTATGAATAGAAACCTCAACAAACCAATAATGAGTAATGAAAGTGAAGCCTTAATAAAAAGTCTCTCATCAAAGAAAAGCCCAGGACATTATGGCCTCACTGCTGAATTCTAGCAAATATTTAGAGAACTAATACCAATTCTATTCAAACTCTTTTAAAGAAAATTTGAAGAGGAGGGTATTCCTCTAAACTCATTCTACAAGGCCAGCATTGCCCTGATGCAAAAACCAGACAAGGATACAGCAAAATCTGTGTCCGAAATCAAATCAAAAAGAAAACTACAGGCTAAAATCCCTGACGAACATAGATGCAAAAATTCTCAACAAAATAACTAGCAACCCCAACTCAACAACCCACTAAAAAGATCGCTCATCATTGGTGGGATTCATGAATACTGCATGTTCTTACTCCTACGTGGGAGCTAAAACATAAGATCTCATGAAGCTACGGAGTACAGTTGTGGTTATCAGAGCCTGGAAAGGGGAGGGAAGAGGTGGGGTAAAGAGAGGTTGGTTAAACGGTCTAAGTATACAATTAGGTAAAAGGAAGACAACCAGAGTTCAATAGATCACTAGGGTGACTATAATCTATTAGACATTTCTGGCTGGGCACGGTGGCTCACGCCTGCAATCCCAGCACTTTGGGAAGCAGAGGCGGCCGATCACGAGGTCAGGAGTTCAAGACCAGCCTGACCAACATGGTGAAACCCCGCCTCTACTAAAAATATAAAAATTGGCTGGTGTGGTGGCGTGTGCTTGTAATCCCAGCTACTTGGGAGGCTGAGGCAGGAGAATCGCTTGAACCTAGGAGGCAGCGGTTGCAGTGAGTCGAGATCACGCCATTGCACTCCAGCCTGGGTGACAGCGCTAGACTGTCTCAATAGTTTTAGACATTTCAAAATACCTAAAAGATTGCTTGATATAGACATTCAGATATAGCTAGAAAAGAATTTGAACGTTCCAAGCAAAAAGGACATTTAAGTTTATATATACACACACATATACAAATTATCCTTACTTTTGATCTTTATACATTATATGAATGTATCAAAATATTACATGTACCCTAAAAATACATACATTAAAAAAACGAGAAATAGAAAAATAAAAAAGTTCCATGAATTCTGAACACAAATGTGGCCCATTGCTTATTTGTGTATTCATCATCCTCCACTTGCAGTATTAAAATGTCAATGTTTCCATTTAGGGATCCCCTTCTACCTGAATAATCCCCAAATCTGATTCAAAAAATGAGTTACCAGTCAGCACACTCAAGAGAACACCTGAGCCTAAGTCCACTAAGGCCATTTTGTCACTGCCACAAGGTGGCGCTACTGAAAAATGGTCCACATTATTTAGCACTCACCGTCTCCATTGTAATGAAAACAAACTTCGGATCTCCGCACAGGCTACAGTGGCCCTTCTAAGGAGGTAGACATACCTCTCACCCTGCACCCACTTCTCCATGGCAGTTGCATCTCAGTGAGCCTTGAGTTCGTTCAGGAGTGGCTGATCTTTGTTTTCACGTTAAGTCTGAAAGCACCCATCTCCATCAGAGGGCCTGCCGCTCAGTAACCCCGGACGACTTTGTTCGGGTGAGGTTTAAGGCCCTAATCGCTGTTCTCTTACTCGGGCATCTCCATCTCCGAAGCATCAGTTTTTCTTTCATGGATCCGCAACATAAAAAAAAAAGCAACTGACACTCCTCGCCCAGAAGACGGCGCTCCCGGCCTGCACACGCTCGGTGCCTCCGGCGAGCCTGGACTCCAGGGCCACTTAGAGCCTCAGCGTTCGTTTTAGCTCTTAACAGAGACCAAGACGACTTCCTCCTCTGCGACAGCGTGGGCAAGGGAGAATAAGGATAACCCAAGTTTGGCCAGGAAAACCTCCCCGTCCATGTAACCTGTGAGGAGCCTCCGAGCAAGCAAGTGCAGTGTGTCCGAGTCTCCGTTCCCTGACACGCGGGATCCCAGGCGGCAGGGCCCTTGGCTCCCACTTGCCTCCACGCCTCTCGGCATACCCTGGAGTCTTCCTTTCTGGTGTCTCTCATGATAAGGGTGCAGCCCTGGATGTGGTTCTAATCACCTCAAGCACCATCCTGACCCTTCCTTGTACATCTGTCTGGCAACCTCCTGCGGAAAACAATGTGTCAGAGGTCTGTGGGTTCTTGGCATGACTTCAAGAATGAAGCTGCAAATCCTCAGGGTGAGTGTTAGTTCTTAAAAATGCTGTGTCCGGAATTTGTTCCTTCTGATAGTCGGACGTGTTTGGAGTGTCTTCCTTCCGGTGGGTTGCTGGTCTATGCTGGTTTCAGGAGTGAAACTGCAAACCTCTACAGTGAGTGTTACGGCTCTTAAGGCAGCGTGTACCAGACTTCCTCATTTTTCCAGGTGGGTTCGTGGTCTCGCTGTCTTCAGGAGTGGAAACTACAGACCCTCACTGTGTTACACCTCATAGAAAGTAGTGCAGACCCAAGCAGCAAGCAATAAAGAATAAAGCCGCCACACTATCAAACAACACGGAACAAATTACGGCCGCTGGCTAGGCAGCGTACTTTTATTCCCTTGTCTGGCCCCACCCACATCCTACTGATTGGTCCATTTTACAAAGAGCTGATTGGTCCGTTTGGACAGGGTGCTGATTGGTGCGTTTACAATCCCTGAGCTAGACGCCAAAGTTCTCCAAGTCCCCACTAGATGAGCTAGACACAGAGCACTGATTGGTGCATTTAGAAACCTTGAGCTAGACACAGAGTGCTGATTGGTGTATTAACAAACCTTGAGCTAGACACAGAGTGCTGATTGGTGTATTTACAATCCCTTAGCTAGACACAAAGGTTCTCCAAGTCGCCACCAGATTAGCTAGATACAGAGTGCTGATTGGTTTGTTTACAAACCTTGAGCTAGACACAGAGTGCTGATTGCTGTATTTACAATGCCTTAGCTAGACATAAAGGTTCTCCAAGTCCCCACCAGATTAGCTAAATACAGACTGTTGACTGGTGTATTTATAATCCCTTAGGGAAACATAAAGGTTCTCCAAATCCCCACCAGATTAGCCAGATACAGAGTGCTGATTGGTGTATTTACGATCCTTTAGCTAGACACAAAGTTTCTCCAAGTCGCCACTAGACTCAGGAGCCCAGCTAGCTTCACCTGGTGGATCCTGCACCGGGGCTGCAGGCGGAGCTGCCTGCCAGTCCCGCCCCGTGCGCCTGCACTCCTCAGCCCTTGGGCGGTGGATGGGACTGGGCGCCGCGAAGCAGGGGGCGGCACTCGTCGGGGAGGCGCGGGAGTCCATCGCGGGTTTCTCGGCATGGCGGGCTGCAGGTCCCAAGCCTTGCCCCGCAGGGAGGCGGCTGAGGACCGCGAGAATTTGAGCGTGGCGCGGGTGGGCCGGCAGCAGTGGGGGACCCAGCGCCCCCTCCGCAGCTGCTAGCCCGGGTGCTAAGCCCCTCACGGCCCGGGGCCGGTGGCGCCCGCTGGCCGCTCCGAGTGTGGGGCCCCCGAACCCGCGCCCACCCGGAACTCGCGCTGACCCGCGAGAGAGGGGCTCCCACAGCGCAGCGGGGGGCTGAAGGGCTGCTCGAGCGCGGCCAGAGTGGGCGCCGAGGCCGAGGAGGCGCGGAGAGCGAGCGAGGGCTCCCACCACGCTACCTCTCAGCAAGGCGAGATTCCGCGCGGAGGAAAGAAGAGGCGCGCAGTCCGGGAACGGGAGGCTGGCGGCAACCGCTACAGGGTCGTAACAAAGCAGGTCCCCAGGGGGACTGAGTGGAATTGCGTCCTTTAGTTCTCCAGAGCTCTCTAAGCTCCTTGAAGGGCCAGAGGCTGAGCCCACTCTGGGACATAATTAGAAAGCCTGACTCAGTGAGATGGCCCTGCCAAAAGAAAATGTTCTCTGAAGGAACAACCTTCTCGCGCATTCTGATGCCTAAGGAGGCGCAGCCTGAATGTGAGAGACTGAATTAGGACAGAACTGAAGGCCTCTTGAGCCACACTGGTATTGGGAGGGTATAAGGGACTGCAGGAGAAAGGGATGTCAGAAAGAATCCCATCTACAAAAGCGTTACCATATAGGCAGGGTTTAGCTTTGGGTAATGAATGACTCAGTTCTGTGGCTGGAAAAATAAAGAGGATTATTAGAAAAGTTTCTGATTATTTGGTTCATCAAAAGGACATTTCTGCCTACTTCCTGGTTATAGTTTATGAAATTTAGGATCATAAAAGAAACTAAAAGTTCTATTAGGGAACAGACACAAGGGCTGACAGTTCTTTGTGACACCTCAGAAACTGTTATTCCAAAATCCTATTTGCAATCAGTTGGATTACAGCCTCCTGAGATTCACCCTCCTGATTCTGGCCCTGAACTAGGTTTGTCCAGAGATTAATAAGTTTGTGATCCTTCTGTCCTTCAGCTTTGGTTTAACTGGAATAATAAGTGAGATGAGGAAATGACTAATAGAGCTCATTTTGAGTGTATGTTTTTTTAAAAAAACCATTCTTCCAGTGGGCTGGAAGGGGTAGTGCCAAACATTCAACATCTGGCCACACCAGGCCTGCCTCAACTTAATCCTTTCTCAGCCCATCATTAATCTGATTGGTCATGTTCTAGGACATCAACAAGATCTTGATATCTGGTGGAAAGTTTAAGACTTTGTCTTGCTTTTCCTTTCCTCTGGGCCCAAAGAGCATGAGACAGCTAAGGTTGGATCTTCTCTGTAGACCCAGCCATGTTGCTTCCTGCCTTTTCTCAACTTATTTCCTCCATGTAGCTGGCCAGCAGTTGACACAAGCCTAAGACTTAGGAGAAAGTTAAAGGCACCACTGGAGGTTAAATCTAGGCTACATGCTCCAACAGAGAGCTGAACTTCTGCAAGAGATTTGAACTTCTCCATGGGTGATTTTTTGATTATCTGAGCACTCACTTAGCTCTTTATAAATTAGTAGTTCCATTTAGTTTAACAAACTTTTTGAGATCATAGGCTCAGGAACCAGATGGCTTGATTTCAAATCCTACCACCTACCTGCTATGTGACTTTTTCTGTGTCTCATATTCCTCATCTTAAAGATAGAAATAGTAATTTCTAAGTCGTAAATTTTCTGCAAGGATGTGGTACAATGGGCCTTGCAATAAATTCTACAACATCACATAGTATGAACTAAGGAACGGGAATAAGATTTACTGGGGAAACTTAGAACGCAAGAGTCAGGCACAAGAGGCATAGAGTTCTCAATCCTCTCATAATCCCATGGAGAGGTGAACCAGGGGCAAGAACAAGCCATTTGACATGCAGTAGGTTGGGGCTCTGGTCCTGACCCAATTATTCTACTTTGTCAAGGATAAACTTGAACGCCACTTTTCAGTAAGACAACAAGCAGACTACTTGATTGCCAGGCAGTCTGGGTTTAGATGCTAGCTGAGCTGGGGAAGCATCTGAGGAAGACCAGATGCCCAACACCTGGAAACCATGCATCCTGTGGACAGTTGCAGCCCTTTCCTGTTAGGGAGTGTAAGCAGCTGGTCTCATGCAAAGCTATACGTAGGTGCAACCCCTCTTTCCAAGAGGAATGGGAAACTCCAGTTCTAGCTAGCTCATTTCCTGGGCAATCTAGAGTGAGATCCCAGGATCATTTCTGAATAGTTCTGCTTATTGCCCCATAGAAGATTAAGTAAAATGTAGCACACAATATGTTTAGTACAGTATTAACAAGTCCTCAATAAATATTAGCTATTATACTTAGTCCAATTTGGCTATTGCTCCTTGTGTTCAACTTCCTTAGGAACATGATATGGGTAGAGTGTCAGAAGGGATTGACAGGGATACATTTAGTCATTTCTGGATTCTTTAGCAAAAATAATAATCTAAAACCACCTCAAACCTCACCCTAAACTCTTTTAACAGAGACTTATAATCACATCAGCATCTACATTAGCCCACAGCTTTAAAACTCATGTGTATCTTTGTTTCCAAACAGCTTTCTAACTGGTCTCCCCACTTCCAGTTTCTCTACCATCTAGTTTGAATTTCACGGTTGTCAGTGTTTTCTTCCTGAAATATATTATCATATAATTAAAATATAATGATAAATAATTATCATATAATTAAAATATATTATCATATAATTTGCTAATTATTATGTTGGCAACGCTGGGGAAAAACAGGCTGCCATTTCTGTGTAATATAGAATAAGGTAGGACCAGTAGATCCCATGATCATGTGCCCTTTGTAACACATCCTTCAGAGTAAAGTGAGTCCCTTGGTCTGAGATGTAAGACAAGGTTCCATGTCAGTACATCAGACATTGTGAGTCCTTGGGTAGTACTGAGGTGACAGCGTGCTGGCAGTCCTCACAGCCCTTGCTCGCTCTCGGCACCTCCTCTGCCTGGGCTCCCACTTTGGCGGCACTTGAGGAGCCCTTCAGCCCACCGCCGCACTGTAGTAGCCCCTTTCTGGGCTGGCCAAGGCCAGAGCTGGCTCCCTCAGCTTGCAGGGAGGTGTGGAGGGAGAGGTGCGAGCGGGAACCCGGGTTGCGCGCGGCGCTTGCGGGCCAGCGGGAATTCCGGGTGGGCGTGGGCTTAGCGGGCCCGGCACTCGGAGCAGCCGGCAGGCCCTGCTGGCCTTGGGCAATGAGGGGCTTAGCACCCGGGCCAGCGGCTGCACAGGGTGTACTGGGTCCCCCAGCAGTGCCAGCCCACCAGCGCTGCGCTCAATTTCTCACTGGGCCTTAGCTGCCTTCCCGCGGACAGGGCTCGGGACCTGCAACCCGCCATGCCTGAGCCTCCCGTCCCCTCCATGGGCTCCTGTGCGGCCCGAGCCTCCCCGACTAGCGCCACCCCCTGCTCCACGGCGCCCAGTCCCATCGACCACCCAAGGGCTGAGGAGTGCGGATGCACAGCGCGGGACTGGCAGGCAGCTCCACCTGCAGCCCCGGGGCGGGATCCACTGGGTGAAGCCAGCTGGGCTCCTGAGTCTGGTGGAGACGTGGAGAACCTTGTCTAGCTCAGGGATTGTAAATACACCAATCAGCACCCTGTGTCTAGCTCAGGGTTTGTGAGTACTCCAGTCGACACTGTATCTAGCTGCTCTGTTGGGGCCTTGGAGAACCTTTATGTCTAGCTCAGAGGTTGTAAATACACCAATCGGCACTCTTTATCTAGCTCAAGGTTTGTAAACACACCAATCAGCACCCTGTGTCTAGCTCAGGGTTTGTGAATGCACCAATTGACGTTCTGTATCTGGCTACTCTGGTGGGGCCTTGGAGAACCTTTGTGTCGACACTCTGTATCTAGTTAATCTAGTGGGGAGGTGGAGAACCTCTGTGTCTAGCTCAGGGATTGTAAAGGCACCAATCAGCGCCCTGTCAAAACAGACCACTCGGCTCTACCAATCAGCAGAATGTGGGTGGGGCCAGATAAGAGAATAAAAGGAGGCTGCTGGAGCTAGCGGTAGTAACCTGTTGGGGTCTTCTTCCACAATGTGGGAGCTTTGTTGCTTTGCTCTGTTGTGATAAACTTTGCTACTACTCAGTCTTTAGATCCATGCTGCTTTTATGAACTGTAACACGTAGTGCCAAGGTCTGTCGCTTCAGTTCTGAAACCAGTGAGTAAGACAAGCCCACGGGGAGGAACAAACAACTCCACACGCGCTGCTTTAGGAACTGTAACACTCACCGCGAGGGTCTGCAGCTTTATTCTTTAATTGGGAGCTGTAACACTCACTGCGAGGGTCCGCGGCTTTATTCTTTAAGTCAGTGAGACCAAGAACCCACCAATTCTGGACGCAGTATTAGCAGGGGCATTGGAGACAGGGAAGGCAAAATTGTACCTGGAATACATATAAATCCCTGTAATGATGGGTCGGCCCACTGCAAGGTATTAACAGATAAGGGTTCAAAGTGACCACTCTGCCATCAAATGGCTGCTTTTCTTCTCAAGAGATCATACCATGTTGAGGGTTCAACGTCAGTGCTAACTGCTTTTCTATCTAATAAAATGAAAAGGATCCCAATCCTTAGAGAACATAAAAAGGAAATGCATGTGTCAGGTTGGGGTTTCCCACCCTCAACTGTGACACTGTTGGCAAGTTTCCTTTCTCCGGGCCTATCTAAAAATTGGAATAATGATAATACCCCATTGGATTGTTTCAGAATTAAATGAGTTAGCACATAAAGCATTTAAAACGACACCTGACCCAGAATAAGTGCGCTCTATTCAAATGTTTGCCAAATACATTTTTTAATGTTTAATATTAAAGGATGGCTTGAGGAGGAGCAAATGGACGAGAGAAAAGCAGCCGAGAAGAGGTTAAAAATAAAATGCCTCTGCTGGCGGGACCCTCTCTACCCACCTACCCGCCCCACCCCGCCTCAGAGTTCGCGCAAAGGGGCTTTCCCGCCCGGACTCCGACGCCGCCACGCGGACCTGCCCTGCGGCCTCAGCTTCCCGGCTGTGTGGCCGAAGTATAGCCCGAAGCCCTCCGGCCCCTTTCTCCCCAGGCGAGGTCGAAGGAACCACGACCCTATTCGCGGCTAGGAAACAAGAAAGCGAACGCTTTTCCATTCCGCAGTCGCCCTGGTAACGCGTGCTTCGCTCTTCTAGCACCCGCGGAAGACTCTTCTCTTTGGTCCAGCCCTGCAGATCCCGGGAAGCTGTGCTGTCTGAATCAGCTTGGCCAGTGTTGGACTGTTACCATTTGGGGGGAACAGATTAGCTTGAATATGAAATTTATCCTCTTCAGTATAGAAAGAGAAAAACCAAGAAAATGAAAGCACGAGTCAATTAGAATTACTTGAATGTAAGCTCCACAGAGCAGAGATCTTTAGCCGTTTTGTACATTCATGTTATTCCAAGCTCTTAGTACAGTTGCTTTTAGAAATATTTGTTGAAGAATGACTTGAAATGAGTCTGAAAAGAATGGATGCAAAGCAGCTTTGACTGATATATCACCATTTGGCTGTTCTCAGTAGCTTTATTTTAAAAAGAACCATGAGTCACATACATTTAAATGTGCTATACCTTTTAGGATCATGAGGGCCAACAAGCATACGTTATAAGTAATGTATCCCGTATTTTCAAAAATATATTTCCAATATATGGTATTTTTCTATAATATATTTTTATCATGTTATGTTTCAGTATAATGATTATAAGCAGAACCTTGAACAGAAAATTGTTCCATATATGTAAGTAATAAAGTTAAATAAAAAAGATATATTTAAAAGTTTGGGGAAGTAATAAATACTTTTTTTACTAGATTTTATCTTTTAGAGCAGTTTTAGGTTCACAGCAAAATTGAGCTGAAAGTACAGAGATGTCCCATACTCCTTGCCCCCACACATGTGTAGCTCCCTCACTCTCAGCATCCCCAACCAGAGGAATGAACCTACATTGACAACCACCTGGAGTCCGGACAAATGTATAGTGACATGTATCCACCATTACATAATCATATGTAGTATTTTCACTGCCCTAAAAATCTCCTTTGTGCTCAGCCTGGTCATCCTTCTCCCCTTCCAACCCCTGACAACCACTAATCTTTTTTTCCTTGTTTAAGATGCTACATATATGATCTTTTTACTCTCTCCATAATTTTGCCTTTTCCAGAATGTCATATAGTTGAAATCATACAGAATGTAGCCTTTTCAAATTGGCTTCTTTCACTTAATAATATGCATTTAAGTTTCATTTGTGTACCGTAGTAAATACTTTTTAGATTGTTCTTTCCCACATTAGAATATAAACTTTCTACCAAAAATTACGGGAAATTATGCTTTTAGAAGGGAAAATTCCAAGAAAACAATTATTTCAAAAAGATTGCCAATATTTCTTAAATGAAATATCAAAGACAAAAAAATACTTGCTAGCAAGTTCTGAGTTGAACTGAAAAACAATCAAGTTAATTAAAAAGATTATTGGAAGGAAAATGGAAAGACCTGTCTATGGCAGTTACAATGGATGAGCTAGAGCCACACTTTTCACGAAGGATAAATCTCAAAACTGTAAAGTTGAGTACAAATTACATAGTAACCCCTATAATGTATTCTTGCCAAAAATATTGAACCAAAATGAAATCAAGTATTTAGAGCTCAAAGGATATGTACAAAGTGAAACTATTTGTATAAAATTTGTAAAACATATAAATTACACTATACAATATTTGTGGCTGCCCACATATGTACTAAAAATATGTGAACATGCATGGGAGTAATAACATCAAAATCAAAATAGTAGTTAACCTGGGAAAGAAGGGGGAAGGAATTGCCGAGGAGTAGACACGGTGATTTAATTGTGTGTATAATCTTTTATCTCTTAAGCTAGACGTTGAGTGTTCTTTATATTACTCTTTAGTATGCCTGAAATATTTGCTATTTTTTTCAAAAGCCCCAGGAAATGAATTTTGTAATTTCGACAGATGGCAGAAGGGCCATAGAATTGCTTAACATTATCAGGCTTTCATATCTCCATCAAGTGTCATGACTTTCAAGTTGAGAATGACAGGACAAACATTTACGTAAGGAAGGTAGTAAAAGAGTAACTACAAGTTTTCATGCCCAGCTTAAAGCATCCTAAAGTTCAGGAGGATTGGCCACAGGACCCCTGAAGTCCATTTTTGAGTAGTGCAACAAATGCCCAAGTCTGACTAATATCCAAATTTTCAAAAAGTAAGAAGGTGAACTGTGGAATTAACAGGGTGAAAAATTTGACATGGATCCCTGGTAAAATTCCAGTATTAATTATTTTAGGAGATGTTTTATGAGCGATTGTGGTTAGCCTAGAACAAATAATGTAAATAAATGTCTCTCAATCCAACTAGATTATTAAAGTATATGCTAACAGTCTACTGTGGAAGTATCTTTATAACAGCAAAGGGTATAGCAGTCTTTCATGAATGTATTGCACAAAAATATGTGAACTGGACATTATTACTGTTCAGTAGATTAATATTGGGAAGAAAGACTGTACCCAATCAGCCTGGAAGGTAAATGACCATGCATAGCATCTCTTCTGTAGCTCCTTGCACAGTGCCTTTGCACAGTATTCACTGAAGTCCTTTACAAAATTATAGACTTAGTATCCTTAGGGATCATTCTACTTAAAATGCCAATTTCCATTAGATGAGAATAAAATTTTATAAAATTGGGGGATTGAAGAAATTATTTTTGTATAATGATTTTTATTCAGCAAGTAATATGGCCAGGCATTTTCATATACAATATGTGCATATTAACCCTCTCACAATGAACTTGTGCATAAGGGATTTCTTTTCACTATTTTACAGATGCAGCAATTAAGACAGAGAAATTAAGTAACTTGCTTACAGTATCATAGCTAACAAGTTGCAGAATTAGGAACAAGATCTTCTAAATATAAAGTTTCTGCACTTCCCATAATACCACTTTATTGCTACTGTGCCAAGTATTTTCTTACCTCCTTTGTCTTCGAATAAATAGAAGACCCAACTGGGCTGGAAAGGCTGCATTTATATCGAAAGTAGTCTAGGTATGAGATCCAAGAGTCTAAAATCATTAGATTCTCTTCTAATTTTATCTTCCTTTGTATGTTCAAACAAGTTTTTAATCTCTTGGGCCTCAATTTTCTCAAGTGTAAAATGAAGATAGTACACCCCGTTACCATTATAGTATCTTCCAGGTTTGCAATTATTCTGATCATGAAATTTGATGCCAGGCAATGTGTTAAGTGATTTCCACGTATTAACTAATTTATCCTTATAACAGCTCTGAAATTTAGGTATTTACACTGGACCCATTTTGCAGATAGACAAACTAGGGTGTGTCTAAGGTATGATACACACACATTGTGAGTGGGGTAGCCTGGATTTAATCTCATAATTAAGCAAATTTTCATTTTGATACATTTTTAAAGCAGCTAACCATGACTATTCACAAAGGTATGCAACCCTTGCCCCCACTGAAAGCACCAGATCACCTTGGAAAAATGGCTGATTCCAGGTCTGAGGCAGGAAATGCATGACATGTGTCTGAAACATTTATCTTGCCATAAAGGAAAAAAGCAAAGACGCTTAGAGTTGGATGAAAAGGGCACAGGAGATAAAATAAAGGGACTCCCACTGAGCAAAGATGAAATAATTTGAACATTAAAAAGAATAACAACTGCAATTGATTGAGACTCATTGAATGTATTTTTTAAATCCATGTGTTTATATTGATATGCAAAAAGAGAAAACAAAATTTTGCATTAGTTACCAACTGATGCAGAACACTTGATGTTGTGCACAAAAAGAGAAAACAAAATTTTGCATTAGTTGCACAAAAAGATTTTACATTAGTGCACATTAGATGCGCAAAAAGAGAAAACAAAATTTTGCGTTAGTTATAAAACTTAGAACCAAACATCTGTTGCAGTTTCCGCCCTCAAAGCCATTCCCCAGCTTCTGAAGACCAGAAATCTGGGAGCAGCTGGGCTGGTGCTCCTGCATATATCATAAGGTTGCACCCAAGACATCAACCAGGGCTGCAGTCATCTGAAAGCCTGACTAACATAGAAAGATCCACTTCCAAACTCACTCATGTGTCTGCTGGCAGGAGGCTTCAGTTCCTCACCACATGGGCCTCTTCTTACAACATGGCATTTGGCTTTCCCAAGGGTGTGTGATCTAAGAAAGAAAAAGAGACCAAAACAGAAGCCGTAGATTATTTTATAACCTAATATTAGAGATAATGTAGCATCGGCCAGGTGCATTGGCTCATGGCTGTAATCCCAGCACTTTGGGAGGCCAAGGCGGGCAGATAACTTGAGGCCAGGAGTTTAGGACCAGTCTGGCCAACATGGTGAAACTCTATCTCTACTAATATATAAAAATTAGCTGGGCATGCTGGTGCATGCCTGTAGTCCCAGCTACTTGGGAAACCGAGGCAGGAGACTCACTTGAACCCAGGAGGTGGAGATTTCAGTGAGCCAAGATCGTGCCACTACACTCCAGCCTGGGCAACAGAGCAAGACTCAGTCTCAAAAAACAAAACAAACAAACAAACAAAACATAGCATCACTTTTACCAGATCATTCAGTCACACAAACCAACCCTGGTACAATGTGGAAGGGGGCTACACAAGGATGTGAATGCTGGACAGTAGGGCCTAGCCAGCCATTTTATAGGATGGCTATCACATTTTGTAAGATGGTTACCATTGGTGGCACCTAAGGCACAACTGCTTTTTCTGAAAATTGGCAATTATGTTGAAAATTAAACAGTCTGTCTTTCCTGTACAAACTACATTTCAGGATAACCAAATAGCCTTAAATTGCTAAATTGATGAAGGAAACTTTTTCTTTATAGAGGAATTCTAATAAATGTGAAAAAATTATTGAATTAGAAAAATTACAATTTTACAATCTCTAATGAAATGGGGTGGCTGAATCTATCATTAAAGGCCAGTGGGAAAGTTTACATGGAAGGATTCAGCTATCAAGTATTAAACCCACTGGTCAATCTTAGCATCAAAAACAATATATGCTTCCTGATGTGTGGCAAAAAGTACATAGCACCACCTAAGGATTCTTACTAACAAGGTTAAACCTAACTCTAATCAAACCTTTAGAGGTAACATCAAGTTTTACAGGAAATATAAGGCTAGAGAAACTAATAAAATGGGGACACAAATAGACAAAGCCAGCATGTAGAACATTCAGGACAAATGTCCAATTTGTTCACTTAGTTGACTATATGAGGGGCAGAGGAAGAGGAGGATGGAAGGAGGAACTAGTTCAGATGTGAATTTTAAAAGAATTAAGACGCATGCCCAAATTAAATACAGGGACTTTAGATCTTGAATGAAATAGAAAACAAATGTAAGAAGCATATGTATATATTTAGGGAAATATAATATGGACTTGGTATTAGATGATAACCAGGAATTATTTTGTTAAATGGGATAAGGGTATTGTGGTTCCGTAGGAAAATATCCTTTTTAAAATAAATGCATAATGAAGTTGCAAGTAAGATATTTGCGGTTTGCTTTAAAACGTTGCAGCAAGAAAAAATGGAGATGGGTGAAACAAGTGTGGCAGAATTTTATGTATTTTTAAATGTAAATGATGGGTATATGTGGGTTAACTATACTCCTTTCGACTTCTGCATAGGCTTAAAATAGTCTTTACTTTTGAAAAAGACATTCAATTATTTGTCTTCTTAGTTAATATTTAAAAGTAACTTTTTCACATATTTGTCACAAAACTTCTGCCCATTCCTATCTAGAGGTTCCTCTACGTGGGAAAAAAAGGAGCAAAAGGGTAACATTTCTGCAACCCCTTTGCACCGGCCATAAACGCGCGCAAACTCCTAGAAGGCTGAGCCGCGAGGAGGAGGGCGGAGAGTTTGAGGGAACGCCTAGACCAGAGAGTTGACGCCTTTCCTAGAAAATCACCGGAAATGATAATTGGCGGACTAGGAAGTGGAGCTTCTGTATATTTCTGTTTCTCATTTCTTGGGGAGAGTAACGGCGGGAAGGTCTGTGCCTTGGGCCGGTGTGAGTCGGGATTTGCAGCTGAGAGGAGAGGAGTCCGATGCCGCCGCCGCCGCCCCACTCACCTAAATACCCGGGCCCCTGGGGTTGCAGGCGGGGGCGGGGCTTTGGGGCCAGATTTGAGGAGGGGGTCTGCTGCGGTTTCCTCCTTCGAAGCCATTCCCCAAAATGAGCTTTTCCCGCCCATTTGCCCTACTTCCTCTCCTCCTCTTGTTCCCAGGGGCCCGTGACCCTTTTTTTTTTTTTTTTTTGAGACCGGAGTCTTGATCTTGTCGCCCCCGACCCATTCTTTTTATTCTTCTCTACAGCATCCATTCATATATTCATTCAGTCAGCTAATTTTTAATCCAGCACATACTATTGCAAGCGCTGTTTTAGGCGTTGAGAATACAACAGTGAACAAGACGACAAAAATTCCTGCCCTCACGGAGCCTAAGAGCCTACATTTTAGCGAGGGTAGAACGACCGTAAACAATGTATATATTAATAAGTAACTTATGCACCATACTGGAAAGTGATAAAGTGCTATAGAGGAAAAGAAGAAATCATGTAAAGCAAGGTAAGGCACATCAGGATTGGAAGGAGGGGATAGATTGCAATTTTAAATAAGGCACTTAGAGTAGACCTCCTTGGGAAGGTAACATAAGAAAAAACTTGAAGGAGGCAAGATTATTAGCCATGGGGATCGCTTGAGGTGAAGGGAGCAGCCAATGGAAAGGCCCTAAGATGGAAGAGAAGGAAGGTCGGTGTGGCTGAAGATTGAGGGAGTGGGAGAGGAGTAGAAGGTGTTGAGAATGACACATCCTGTAGACTTGTATGCCACTCTTAAGACTTCAGCTCTTATTTTGAGTGAGCAGGAGAGGAAGTTAGAAGTCATGGGCACATTCAATAGGGCCTTGTATACCTCGGTAAGGACTTCAGGTTTTATTTTAAGTAAGGTTGAGCCACTGGAGGGTTTTCAGCAGAGAGATGAAATGATCCAACTCAAGTTGTAAACTGACTACTCAGACTGCCCTATTAAGAAAGACAGGAGGAAGGCAAGGATTGAAGAAAGGAGAACAGTTAGAAGGCTACCGCAGTAATGGAAAGGAGGGGAGATAGCAGCTGATGGTGGCTCAGACAAGGGTGGTAGCAGTAGAGATTGTATTCTGGATATGCTCACATTTTCAGTTTGTCTTCCTGCCTCAGGTTCTCAGTGACTCCGTATTGTTTCTGTGGTCACATTCCTCTTTTCCCTTCACCAAATATGCAGGGAAACAAGATGTGAGATCACAGCTGGTTTAGTGTTGCTAATGAACCCCAAATCCAGGGCAGTGTTTGACACATTAAGCCAAACAGCAGCTGCACTGTGGGTCAAGAAGGGCCCTTTGGCTGGCACCACCAAAACATGTGTTCTCCAAAGGAGGCTAGCATCAACTGGAGCCACTTCACAGCTTGTTTGAGAACTGGATCTGACCAGTAGGAAGAAACCAGGACAGCAGTGGAAGACTCTTAAAGAAACCTGAGTAAAAAGATGCAGGAGGTAAGAAGAGGAGGGTCTGTGATACATCACAAGGAGGAAGAAGGAGAAGTGAGTCCAAGAAAGAAGGAAAGCAGTGTGAGTGGTGGTGTGTCTGACTCTAGATACTGTTGGAGGTGTCTCCTCCTAGATACTGTTTTTCCTGCTTGACCTGGTGATCATTAAAGCTTTGTAGTTGTAGATGCCATTTCTAGTTTTCATAAGGTATTAGGAACTGAGTCCATTATTTTCTCCCCTCTTTTGGTATTTCTGGGAGACAGTTTCCATGGATAGACCTGTATGGTTGCTTGCATCTTCCTATGTATTTTTCTCACCTTCATAATTTCCCTGAATTCATTCTGTGCCTTGCAATAGGTTGTGCTGTTGGATGAGAGTTCAGGACCACCAAGCCAGCTGCTTTGGAACCCCCAGGATACCCAGCTCCCTCAGGAAAGAGGTGAGGTACACAGGAGATTGTGGCAGGAGTCATGGCAGCTGAGAATGTAGTAAGGACACAGAGTGGGTGGAAAATGCCACACTGGGGCCCAAAAATCTGTTTATTAATAAACATTTATAGAAAGTCTTATTTTGTTTCTACACTAGGCTTGGATCAATATCTAGAGGAACTAAATATTCAGTTTTTGTCAGTATCTTAAATTTTGAAAAAAAATCAATTTATAAAAGATTCTACAAAGCAATTTATCAGAAAGAATCAATGCATTCAGACATTTACTATTTGTATAACTTGAGATACATGGTAAATAGCATACATATTTGCACATATTTTACACTTACAAAACTTGTGGTATAATTCAGTAATTCCTACCCAAACATAATTTTGCCAACATGTAAAATTTGAATATATACAATTTTACTTCTGCAGACCTTTTTGGAGCCCTGATACTTTTAAATGATGTATAGATATCTCCAAAATATAAAATAAAGCAGTGACAAAAGAAGAAGCAAAAGTTTTCCCATTGAAGCCTTGTGCTCTTTGGTGGCGTATGTGAGGAGGAAAAGTGGTTAAGATTTGTGTAACAGCTGATGGTGGGCCGGGTGCAGTGACTCATGCCTGTAATCCTAGCACTTTGGGAGGCCTAGGTGGGTGGATCACTTGAGGTCAGGAGTTCATGACCAGCCTGGCCAATATGGTGAAACCCCATCTCTACTAAAAATACAAAAATTAGCCAGGCGTGGTGTAATGCACCTGTAACCCCAGTTACTCAGGAGGCTGAGGCAGAAGAATCGCTTGAACCCAGGAGGTGGAGGTTGCAGTGAGCTGAGATCATGCCACTGCACTCCAGCCTGGGTAACAGAGTGAGACTCTGTCTAAAAAAAAAAAAAAAAAAAAAAATGCTGTCGGAGGTGCAACCTAGGAGATGGTATATAGCAATTCAGGAGTCATAAAATCAGACCCAGAAAGGCATAGACTTTTGGACAGAGGAGTAGGCACATTCAAAAGTAAGCTTTTTAGTATATGCTACCTGCAAAAAATAAAAATAAAATGTGTTTCTAGATATAGTGTTGAAACATCCAGAGGAGGAATCCTGAGATGTGTGCTGTACAGGGGATCATAAATGAGAATTAATAATGTAGAACATAAATTTTTTATAGATTTAGAAATAAAAAATAATAGCTGTTGCTAAATTCAGATGCACGAGTCTCCCAGTCTTCTTTTTCTCAAATGGTCTTGAAATCTGCTGTGGTGGATTTTCAGGGTCAGAAATTCTATAGCCACCTATCATATAATACAATAGAAATGTATTAATCTCATTCCACAAGATATCTGTATACTGCTTTAACAAAAAGTTTTATGTTGTTTTTTCATGTAGCCTGTTTCCTAAATTCATTTTTAACTTAAGAGGAATAACCTTTCAATTACTAAAGCTAAAGCTAAAAAATAATGCTTATGAATCACTATGAGTGACAGACTTTCCCAGTTGTGAAGAAGATATGGTAAAAACCAGTAGGGAATGAGTTACATAGGGGTATGCTTTTGTCAAAGTTTCTCTAAGGGTACATTTAAGACATATGCATTTCATTATATGTAAATTTTACCTCAAAAAAGAAGGTAAACAAATGTTGAACTTCCAGTTAATGATATACATGTTAAAGTGTTTAGGGGTGAGGTGTACTGATGCTTTCAACTTACTTTGAAATGATTCAAAAAATAAAATACATTAATGAACAGATAGAGGAATAGATAAATGGATAAGTATGTGACAAAGCAAATATTGCAGAACGTAAATTGTGGAATGTAAGTGATTGGTATATGGATATTTACTATATAATTTTTTCAACTTTTCTATATACTTGAAAATATTCATAATAAAATAATGGTTGAAAACATCCAATTGAGAGCTTTAAGTATGTTAATGTTATAAGGAAAAGAACTGTTATGTAACATTAAAAAGGCACAAACGTTTCTGCTGTCAGTTGTGTGCCATCCAGGTGAGTTTAGACTTTTTGAGACAGTTATAAAGGAACTCGGAGCTTTTAGAGTGAGACAGTGGAAAAACTGTATGGAACCACCATGATTGAGATGCAGCCTTGGTCTTGGTCAAAAGCTATAAGTAGCTGAAACTAAAGAAGAGTCTTCTTGGGCAATTTCAGTGAAAAGAAATCAGCTTGGTTCTAAATCGGGTTTTGGTAAAAATGGAATGATAGTCTTGGAGGTCTAAAGCCAAAGGGTGATTCTAAAATCTTACCAATAGATTACTTTGACCCTGCTGGTGTGTTAATAGCAGAAAGCAATTATTCAGATTTGGACTTGGGGATGTGTTGATAAACTATCAAGAAAAATAAGGCACCTTAAACATTGAACCTACAGAAAGATTGAGCTGGCCTGGAAGGAATAAAGTCAGGCCCTATTAATTAGTAATCTGAACTACTTCTCAGTCGGGCATGGTGGCTCACACCTGTAATCCCAGCACTTTGGGAGGCTGAGGCAGGCAGATCATGAGGTCAGGAGATCGAGACCATCCTGGCTAACATGGTGAAACCCCATCTCTACTAAAAATACAAAAAATTAGCCAGGCGTGGTGGTGAGCGCCTGTAGTACCAGCTACTTGGGAGGCTGAGGCAGGAGAATGGCGTGAACCCAGGAGGTAGAGCTTGCAGTGAGGCGAGATCACGCCACTGCACTCCAGCCTGGGAGACAGAGCGAGACTCTTAAGTCTCAAAAAAAAAAAAAAGAAACTACTTCTCACCCAATCATATGGATTATACCTGAACACTTGGACACTCTTAATAAAGTTTCTTTTGCATTTTAAAATGCTGTGTGTGCTATACTGTATTGATGTAGGGAGGATAACTCAGTACTAGGGAATTAGTAGGAAAAAGGTGCAAAATCGGTAAGAATGATTCTTCTCTAAGAGGAGTAAGGAAAAAAATTTGTAACTAACTGGAGGTAGATCAGCCATTAAGTTACCTGAAACAATAAGCTTTGGTCCTGTCTCTGGATGCTTCTGTTCAACACATATGCACATACACACACACACACACACACACACACGTGCATGCACACACACTCTTTTTTACCCTTCTTCTACCCCAAGTATTTTGGAAGAAATGACTTCAGTATTCAAATACAGGAAGAAGGTCTATTCAAAACCAGGGAGTAAGTGATTTGGGCCCTTTTACCAGATCTATTTGGGGAGGGGGAAAGTTTATTCTAGGACAAAGACCACAGGAAAACATAGTAGGTGAGAGAGGAGAAGAGTGCATTTCCAAGAGCTGTCTTGGCTGCTGTGCCAGGGCCTGATGCCCAACACTGGAAGTTGAGACTAGAAAAATAATGAAGAGGAAGGATACTGTAAGGTAGTAGCCTAAAGCCCTAGGTTAGAGCTGCAGAAGCTTCTACATTTGACGAAGAGAAGACAAATGCAGGAGATTTCATTAATACTGTGCTATATTGACTCTTGGCTTACTTATCTTCCCTCAGCTCTATTACCTGCTCCATATCCTGCCTTCACTAAAGATGGAAGCCAAGGAAACCTGCCGCAAGCAGATATCACACTAATGAGCCAGGCCCGAGTGAGCTGAGGCCCCTTTCCTCCTCCTTGAAAATACATCACTACCTCTAAAATATGGCCTTGTTTTCACTGCGTTCTCTGGCTGTGCAACTCCTAAATCAATGTTCTCACTCTCATAAGGAACATTTTGTTGCATGATAAACCACTTGTGGGTTGTTTTCTCTTTCATTATTTTTTGCTACCAAAACCCCATGCTCCCTTTCATCTCATTTGTAAATATCCACCAAAAGGGAAGAGCCTTTCACTTCTATAAACCTCTTTGCAAATTCCTTTCTTCTGCCTCTGTTTCCTGAGGAAACTATGGCGTTTTCTCCAGGATAGCAGGAGCATATTATTTCAGGAGTCAATGACATTTGAGGATGTAGCTGTGAACTTCACTAACAGGGAGTGGCAGTGTCTGACCTACGCTCAAAGGCATCTCTATAAGAATGTGATGTTGGAAAATTATAGGAACATGGTATCACTTGGTAAGGACCTTCCCTACACTTGACTTAATGCTTTCTACCTTCTTTTTTTATTATTTAATTTATTTATTTATTGATGTATATGAGGTCTGATATTGAAAGAGTCCTTATTCTTTATCATCAGGATCTTGCCCAAGTATTAAGAGTTTTGAGTTGCCTCTGTTACATAGCAAGATAATTTTTTGGCTAACTTAGTTGCTGTTTTCTGATTTGGAATGAGACTCTGCCTGAGTTAAAAGGAGACACTTAGCTTCTGTTTTCCCTGGGTTCCTGCTTCCTCAAGCCTCTCATTTTTTTATGGGGTGTTCTATATTCCGCTCCTAGTCATGAACTGCCTTCTATGTGCCTGAAACTGATAGTCTTCCTATTCCAGACTCCCATTCTCCTATAGAAAACCAAAATAAAATAAAATAAAATAAAATAAAATAAAATAAAATAAAATAAAATAAAATAAAATAAAAACAGGAGAGCACACCCAAATGACTGTTTCCCAGAACCTTCTCTTTCCTTCTGAGTGTGACTTTTCTGAGACAGTCCCTAAACATGTTCTTTTACATGTTACTAGACCCCTGAAAAACCCTTTTCGCTATCTAAATTAACATTTCTTTCCTATTTCCATATGCAAACAGAAGGATCAGGGCTGAGCATTAAGTTATATGTTACTCTACACACTTATTTCTTCTCTGCAACCAGGATTTCCATTTCCTAAACCTCCTTTAATCTCTCATCTGGAGCGAGAAGTAGACCCCTGTGTGCAGGATCCACAGGACAGGGAGTCCCTAAGCTGCTTCTACCCAGGTGAGTAATAGAGAAACTTTCAGTTCCCTCTGATCTTCCATGTGGCATAATGGTTATGGAACATTCTCAGTGGTGGATCATCCAGCCGAAGGGCCCAGAAAGGAAACCCATTTAGGAAACTTAAGGAAAAGAAAATTGAAACAATGACAAACTATTTGGGCAGTTATTCTGTTATTATCTAATTGGTTCTTTGCAACCTATCTAATAGATTTTTGCCATTTTTGCCCTCAAAAAAAGCTCAGAGGCTGGGCACGGTAGCTCACGCCTGTAATCCCAGCACTTTGGGAGGCCGAGATGGGCAGATCACCTGAGGTCAGGAGTTTGAGACCAGCCTGGCCAATATGGTGAAACCCCATCTCTACTAAAAATACAAAAATTAGCTGGGTGTGGTGGTGCATGCTGGGTGTAATCCCAGCTACTTGGGAGGTCTGAGGCAGGAGAATCATTTGAACCCACGAGACAGAGGTTGCAGTGAGCTGAGATCGCACCACTGCACTCCAACCCGGGGTACACAGTGAGACTCCACCTCAAAAAAAAAAAAAACTCAGAATATTTATTACCCTTCTGTATATCAGTTACTCCAGTGTTCACAAATTGAGACAGGTGAGAGGCACTCTAGGCAGAAGGAATAACATGTGAGAAAGCATTGAGGAATAAAAGAATATGAATTGTTCAGTGTGAGTAGAGCAAGGGACTTAGAATAGCTTTGGGGACGTTCATAAGTAGTAGAAAGGGGCAAGATCATGATATGACGTCTGTTTTTTGGGAGTTTTCTTAAGGAATTTAAACTACAAAACTTGAACTTACACTAACAGTTAATATTGATTAAAGTACTTAAGTGTGGCATGTGCTTTACATACATTAACTCATTTAATTATAGGTAGTCTAGAGCTCATTTTATAGATAAAGCAACTGAGGCAAAGGAGAAGTGAAGTCATCCTCCCAAGTTCACACAGGTATTAAGAGTTTTTAAGTGTCATACTAGGATTTGAACCCAGGCAGTCTCACTCTAGACCCAGGACTCTTGACCGTATGCTTTACTTTCTTCCTGTCTGGTTAACTATGGAGGGCCATTGAAGTATTTTAAGCTAAAAAGTGACATGATTAGACTTGATTTTCAGAGAGAATAATCTGGAAGCAGTGTAGAGGATGGATTGGAAGGGATTCAGACTAAAAGATGTTTGAGGGATATAGCAATTGGTGAGTGAGAATGCACTGGCAGTGGAAGAGACAGAGTTCAGAGATAATAAGATGTATTTGGAGTCTTTGGTTGACAGCAATAGAAATTAACCCAAGCTAGCTTAAGCAGAAAAACATGAATTTATTTATTATTCAGGATGTGTCATGGGACCTAAGGGCAGCTATGTGTCAGGCCCTAGAAGAGACTCGAAACCATCAGGGCCCTCTCTCCAACTGTATTCCCTGCTTCTTTGTGAGTCAGCTTCATTCTTCTTTCTAGGCAAATTGACCTTCTCTGCTTCTCGGACCAGATGGCAGAACATTCCCTCCTCTGTACCAAATACTATCCCACCACCACTAGTTCTCAAATTTAAGTGCCAAAGACTGAGCTACTCTTAGAGCTGGCCTTACCTGCCGTCAGATTACAATTCTAAAGTCCAGGATTAGAGAATCTGACCTGGTTTGGGTCAGGTATTGCGCAGATCTAATCTGCCCCAACCAGATGGGCTGAGTCACGTAACAGAAATATGGTTCTCCAGGGCCCACCCTTGGGAGCAAAGCAGACAGTTCCTTGAAAAGGGACTACATCAGCATTTCAGCACCTCCTCTGTAACTCTCTTCACAGGTGGAATTTGTAAAATGTTAGCTGGGTAAATGCAAGGGAGATAGAGTTGAAGATTATGTTGTTTTGTGGCTTAGATGACTAGGTGTATAGAGTTTACACTCACTGAACTGGGAGACTATAGACGAGGAGTAGGTTTTTAAGGATTTTTTATAAATTGTGCTGAGTGTAAAATATCTGAATACTTTTCATTATTTCAGCCTGTTCTGACTTTTGGCCACAACGTTAGTAATTTTTCCAGCATGGAAAAGTTATTTACTCTTCAAACAACTTAACATTGCTTCACTCCTCCCATCTCACTTATTTCCTTTCCTCTGACATTTGTGTTTTCTTGTTTAAGTGTCAGCTGACAAGATGTGGCCTGAGGATGAAAAGGCACGTTCACAACAAGAGATTTTTGAAAATGGAGAAGCCTACTGGATGAAATTTAACAGTCTCCTAAAAGTTGATTCCCGGGATCCTGAGGTTAGAGAAGTTTGTGTTCAGGATGTCAAATTAGAGAATCAATGGGAAACACCTATAAGGGAGAAACTGAGAGAAGAGAAAGAAGGCTCTGAGGAAGTGACCTGCAAAAAAGGAAAGAACCAGAAAGTGCTTAGTAAAAACTTGAATCAAAACTCAAAACATAGTCAATGTAATAAAGTTCTTACAGCACAGAAACTCCATGAATGTGCCAGGTGTGGCAGAAACTTCAGGTGGCACTCAGATCTAATTCTCCATGAGCAAATTCATTCTGGTGAGAAACCCCATGTGTGTGATGAGTGTGGGAAAGCATTCAAGACCAGAAATCAGCTTTCTATGCACCAGATAATCCACACAGGGGAGAAACCTTTTAACTGCACCCAGTGTGGGAAGGCTTTCAACAGTAGATCAGCTCTTTGCCGACATAAAAAAACCCACAGTGGGGAGAAGCCTCATGAATGCAGGGACTGTGGGAAGGCCTTCAAGACCAGGAACCGTCTCTGTATGCATCAGCTCATCCACACTGGGGAGAAGCCTTACGAATGTAACTGCTGTGGGAAGGCCTTCCAGTTTAAGCATTCCCTTACCATCCATGGCAGAATCCACACTGGGGAGAAGCCATATGAATGTGAGGAGTGCGGGAAGGCCTTCAGTGGGCGTTCAGACCTCACCAAACACATAAGAATCCACACTGGGGAACGACCTTATGAGTGCAGCAAGTGTGGAAGGGCCTTCAGTCAGAGCTCAGACCTAAGCAAACACAAACGAATCCATACTCGGGAGAAACACTATGGGTGCGCCCAATGTGGAAAAGACTTCAGCATCAAGGCAGAACTCACCAAACACAGAAGGATCCACACTGAAGAGAAACGTTACAGGTGTGAGGAGTGTGGGAAAGCCTTTCGTCATAACTGTAAGCGCAGGGCTCATGAACGAGAGCACACAGGGGAGAAGCCCTATCAATGCAGGGATTGTGGGAAAACCTTCCAAGATCAGCACTGCCTTACCATCCATCAGAGAATCCACACTGGAGAGAAACCTTACAAATGTTTAGAGTGTGGGAAAGCTTTCAGTGGGAAGTCAAACTTGACCAATCATCAAAGAATTCACACTGGAGAGAAGCCTCACAAATGTGAGGTATGTGGAATGGCCTTCCATCATAGTTCAGTCCTGAGGCAGCACAAAAGAATCCACACTGGTGAGAAGCCATACACCTGCAGTGAGTGTGGCATGTCCTTCCGTCAGGGCTCAGCTCTGATTGGACATAAGCGAGTTCATACCGGGGAGAAACCTTATGAATGTGAGGAGTGTGGAAAAGCTTTTAGAGTGAGCTCAAATCTTACTGGACATAAGAAAAGAAAACATCAAGTATGGAGAACCCATGAACTTCATGGGAGTAGGAAATCCCTCTCTCCAGTGACTGTTTCTCAGACGTCAGTAGTCAGTATTTTGACCAGTGCCTGAGTATAACAATTCTGTTGTTACTTTCTGTTTTTCCTACCTCTTAGGCTGGTCCTTCTGTCTCTTATATTAGTTATTCTTGATTTCCTGACCCTTAATTGTGAGATTCCCCAAAGACACTGTCCTTTACCTTCTTATTCAGTATTTTTTCAGTGAGCACATTTACTTCCAAGAGTTTATCAATCACTTCGTAATAATAATAAACACTTATTAGTGCTTGCTGTGTGCATTTAAACTTTTAAAATCCATACAACATCCCTATGAGATCAGGAATTTGAGGCACAGAAAGATTAACAAACTTGCCCAGGATCACATAACTAGTAAATTCTGTGCTCAGGCTTTCCTAGGCAATTCCCGTATGCGTGCACCACATCCTTCCGACATGAAGTTATACCTCAGTTCAGCACAAAACAGTTTGTAATTTATAAACACCAATCATTTTTAGCAATTTTTTTTAACATAAAGTTAGAATGGTACTTCTCCATATTGTATGAGGATTGCTAAGATTCAAAGTGAAAAGGGAGGCAGGGAGAGAACAGGTTTAGAAATCACAGATAAGAGCCAGGCATGGTGGTTCACGCCTGTATTCCCAGAACTTTGGGAGGCTGAGGAGGGAGGATCACGAGGTCAGGAGTTCGAGACCAGCATGGCCAATATGATGAAACCCTGTCTCTACTAAAAATACAAAAATTAGCCAGGCATGGTGGTGCACACCTGTAGTCCCAGCTACTCGGGAGGCAGAGGTTGCAGTGAGCCAAGATCGAGTCACTGCACTCCAGCCTGGGCAACAGAGCAAGACTCCATCTCAAAAAAAAAAAAAAAAGGAAATTGCTAGTCTGACCTCCAGAAGTCTTTTGATGTTTCCTAAACACATAAAATGAACATTTTGAGAGCGTATTTGTTAGATTTTTACCTGGTGAAAAAGATATGTCTTGAAAATTTTGAAGGACTACTTTATGAACAGTGGGTTAAT
This sequence comes from Hylobates moloch, assembly GCF_009828535.3. Taxonomy (NCBI): domain Eukaryota; kingdom Metazoa; phylum Chordata; class Mammalia; order Primates; family Hylobatidae; genus Hylobates; species Hylobates moloch. Next base: position 27,940,871 of record NW_026652295.1, on the reverse strand, counting down.
CTTGTTCTGCAACTATCCCAGAATAGAATTACAATCCACAAGTAGGAGCTACAGGACATCTGTACATTTAGGAGATACTCAACTGGAACAGATTCTGCCATAAGGTAGTAAGTTTGGTAAGAATAATACTGAAGGAATTCGAAGGTCAGGTGCATAGTTGAATGATAAAACATGTTGCTTGAAACCCTAAGATATCTGTAGTTCTAATTCTGAAGAGTTACCAAACAAGAGTTAGTCTAAGTTATAATTTACATACAAAAATCACCAGGTAAAACTCACTTTTTAAATCGAATTACATTCTACATGCAAACAAAATTTTTACCAGAACACTGATATGAGATTATTTTGACTTTACCTTCACAAAAGAAATGGAGAATGCCAATTTCATTTAAGTTTAAGAAAGATGATAAGATACTTCTTGGTAAGGATTGTAGCTTGACTACGTGTATCTGGTATTGCTCCCCCTCATAACTACACTAATGCTACAGTAAAACCATTCATAATCAGGAAGAATGGCAAAAGAGACAACTACAAAATTTTGGAAGCTGAAAAATGGATAAGTAATAATGACATTGAATTTGAGAAAGCCAAATTTTAGCCTGAAGGGAGCAAGTAAAGGACAAATCTGACCAGGCATGGTGGTTCACACGTGTAATCCCAGCACTTTGGGTGACCGAGATGGGCAGATCACTTGGGATCAGCAATTTGAGACCAGCCTGGCCAACATGGTGAAACCCTGTCTCTCTATTAAAAATACAAAAATTAGCTGGGCTTGGTGGTGTGTGCCTGTAGTCCCAGCTACTGGGGAGGGGGAGAGGGAGGTGGCAGTTAGCCAAGATTGCACCACTGCACTCTAGTCTGGGCAACAGAGGGAGACCTCTTCTTAAAAAAAAAAAAAAAAAAAAAAAAAGACATCTATTTTACATCATAGAATCTTTAAACGACTCAAGAATTGGTGGCACCAAGTACCCCTGGAAATGAGGATGAGTAGACTAAAACGAGGAGAGTCTGTCAAAGGCTGTTTAGGAAGCAAGCAGAGTCCTAGGTCCTCAAGCCCAAAGAAGACTGGAGGTTTATTTTCTGAAGAAGGTTAAACAAAGGATATGTGGGCTAGACACATGGAGGACAGGAATTCCATTTTGAAAAAGGAGCATACTGAATGCCAACACCTCCAGCCTACTTTCCTTATCTCCCAGAAAGATGAGGGTCTGGCTTTCACCTCCCAGACAAAAGACGCAGTTTTCCGTCAGAAATCCAACCAGAATAGACTTGAAGATACATCAGGAGTTTCTCAGCAAGTGGCCTAGCCAAATAACCTGTAGTGAACATCAGCAAGTCATAGTCGTGCCGTCAGAGCTTCCCATAGGTTTTACAGTCCTCCTCTATTAAAAAAAATAAAATGTATTGGCCGGGCACAGTGGCTCACGCCTGTAATCCCAACACTTTGGGAGGCCGAGGTGGGCAGATCATCTGAGGTCGGGAGTTCAAGACCAGCCTGACCAATATGGAGAAATCCTGTCTACTAAAAATGCAAAAATTAGCCAGGCATGGTGGCGCTTGCCTGTAATCCCAGCTACTCAGAGACTGAGGCAAGAGAATCGCTTGAACCCGGGAGGCAAAGATTGTGGTGAGCCTAGATTGTGCCATTGCACTCCAGCCTGGGCAACAAGAGCAAAACTCCATCTCAAAAAAATAAATAAATAAAAAATAAAGTTTATTATAGAACATTTCAAATCCATGCAAGAGTAAAGGCAATAGAAAAATGAACTCCATGTACACATCATTCGGCTGCAACAGTTATTACGTCAGGATTAATCTTGTTTCATCTGTATCCCCACCCATTCCCTCTGCTTAAGATTATTTTCAAGCAAATGACAGAAATTGTGTTTCATCCATAAGTATTTAATTGTCTATAGGAGATAATGACTGTTTAAAAAAACTAATAATATGGGCCGGGCATGGTGGCTCACACCTGTAATCTCAGCACTTTTGGGAGGCCGAGGTGGACAGTTTGCCTGAGGTCAGGAGTTCGAGACCAGCCTGGCCAACATGGTGATACCCCACCTCTACTAAAAATACAAAAATTAGCCAGGCGTGGTGGCAGGCGTCTGTAATCCTGGCTACTCAGGAGGGTGAGGCAGGAGAATTGCTTGAACCTGGGAGGCAGAGGTTGCAGTGAGCTGAGATCATGCCACTGCACTCCAGCTTGGGCGACAGAGTGCAACTCAGTCTCAAAATAAATAAATAAATAAATAAACTAACTAACTAATAATAGAGCCAGGGGCACAACGGCCTAGGCTGTAGTCCCAGCTAATTAAGAGGCCGAAGTGGGAGGACTCCTTGAGCCCTAAAGTTTGAGGTTAGCCTGGGCAATATTGCAAGACCCTATCTCTAAAAAACAAACCAAAAATATAAGTAAACTAACATTAGTACAGTTATCACACCTAAACAAAATTATCTATTTGGCAACATCATCAAAGATTCATTTGCTGTTCAAATTTTTCTCTAATGCCATTTTTTTCTTAACATTAAAAAAGAAAAAAAAAAACAGGCCAGGCACCATGGCTCACACCTGTAATCCCAGTACTTTGGGAGGCCAAGGCAAGAGGATCACTTGGGCTCAGTTCAAGACCAGCGTGGGCAACATAGCAAGACCCTGTCTCTACAAAAAATCAAAAATTAGCCAGGCATGGTGGTGCATGACTGTGGTCCCAGCTACTCGGGAGACAAGCTTGGGAGGTCAAAGCTGCAGTGAGCTGTGATCGTGCCACCACGATCCAGCCTGGGTGACAGAGTGAGACCCTGTCTCAGAAGAACAAAAAAAAATAAGTATTCAAATAAGGTCAATACATTGTGATTAGTTGGTATGTATCTTAAGTATTTTAATATATAAGTTCTCCCCATACCTCTTTTTTCTTGAAATTTATTTAATGATTAACTAGGTTGCTGGTGCTGTGGAGTTTCACAGTTTGGATTTTAATTATTGCACACCTTTGGTAGTATTTAACACGTTCCTCTGCCCCTGTATGTCCTAAAAATTAATAGTTAGATCTAGGGGCTTTATCAAATTCCATATTTAGATCTGATTTGGCTAAGACTACTTCATAGGCGTCAGCACAAGCCTTTTTTGTTTAACATGACTAAAGTAGTCTTCAGTAGCCTCCTTGCTTTCTGGTGAAAAGATTTTCCAGGTTCATCTAGTTTATTTCCTTAGGAAGACTCTTCTTCCTAAAACTAGTACAGGAAAAAATATAAGATCTGAATAGTCTGATACCAATTATTTAAATAGAACCTATAATATATATATTCCCAGAAAGAAAACTCCAGGCTCAGATGGTTTCAGCAGTTAATTCTACTAAACATGCAAGGAAAAATAATCCCAATGTTAAACTCATTTTATGAGGCCTGTATAACCTTAACACCAAACCATTAGGGAACGATGAGGAAAAACAAACAACACAAGGAAATTTTTTTAAAAAGAAAATTACAGGCTATTATCATTCATGAATGTAGTGAGAAAAATCTTGAGATAGTAACAAACAGAATCCAGGAATATACATTTTTTAAAAGATGACATGTCTTGAACAAGTTAAGATTATTCTAGCATGGAGAAGTTGGATTAGCATTCAAAAATCAATAAAGGTGGCCAGGCTTGGTGGCTCACGCCTGTAATCCCAGCACTTTGGGAGTCCCAGGCGGGAGGATCACTTGAGGTCAGGAGTTTGAGACCAGCCTGATCAACATGGCAAAACGCCCCTCTCTACTAAAAATACAAAAATTAGCCGGACCTAGTGACCCGCACCTGTAATCCCAGTTGGGAACAATTCTGTGACAGTCCTTCTTTCTAACATACAATTCATATTATTTTCTTTTTATTCTCTTAAATCTGGAACATCATTCAAAATCTACACACAGAAAGCTATCTCCTTTTTAGTAGAGTTTGCCCCATATTAGGGCAATAACTTATCTAATCCTTGTGAACCGCCATGAGAACCCCGCTAAACTCTTGAGTTCCGTGGGGCAAGGACATTCTGTGCTGTTCCCTTCCTATCCTCTCCATACCCTCCCAAACTTTATGAAGCTGGAAGGAGGAAGAGAAGGAGATTAGGGAAGGCTTTCAGGGAGAAACAACTTCTAAGCTGAGGTCTAGAGAATGGGAGACAGACCGGAAGTATGCAAAGAGAACTGCTCTGAGGAGAGACAGGGCTCCCCCGGAAGCCACAGAGATATGGGGTACTGAGAAGCCCACAGAGAAGTTACCTGGCTGGGTGTGTCTGGCAGTTGTAAGGTAAGGCACTGGCACTTTCCCTAGAGTTGTCTCTTCTCTAGTCCATATAACTATGGTTCCAAGTGTGAAGTGAGCACACTACAGAGAGGCTGGAGGAAGAACAGCAGCTGATTCCAAACATAAATTAATCCTTCAGGCTGCGCGCGGTGGCCCACGCCTGTAATCCCAGCACTTTGGGAGGCGGAGGAGGGAGGATCACTTGAGGCCAGGAGTTCGAGACCAGCCTGACCAACATGGCCAAACCCCGTCTCTATTAAAAATACAAAAATTAGCCAGGGCGTGGTGGCGCACGCCTGTAATCCCAGCCACTCGGGAGACTGAGGGCGGAGAATCGCTTGAACTGGGGAGGCAGAGGTTACAGTGAGCCGAGATGGTGCCACTGCACTAAGTATGTGCTATTAAAGTTTTTTTTTGCTTGTGTCACTCATTGCTGTATCTGAGGCGCCTGGGGTACACTGTCCTCTAAATAATGGGAGAACATTGTTTTGGGGATGGTTATCTCTGGTTCCATGGTAAACAGAAGTCAAAGAGGAGAAGAATGGGATTGATACGTAAGAACCATTCGTATTGAACATTTGGAAAGGGATTCTCCTAAAAACAGTCCCTAGTGAGAATGAAAAGTCCTTGGCAGCGGTGGGATTCGAACCCACGCCCCCGAAGAGACTGGAGCCTTAATCCAGCACCTTAGACCGCTCGGCCACGGTACCGTTGGTTCTAAATGTGTTCTTACGCATTTTCCCTAGTAGAGAATGTCGTCCCCTACGGCGTTTAAGCTGTCTTTTTTCCCATTAGGGAATGTCGCCCCCTACGGCGTTTTAAGGTGTGTGTTCGCCCCATGACCTTTTCTCTGGAGCTCCCTCCAGCGCCATCAGAGAACTTCAGGCAGCTGTTCAGCCGCCACACACCCCGAACACCCAAAACGTTGCTTTCGCACTGATGGGAGCAGTGAGGAAGGAAACCGGCGGATCCTAGATGCCCTTCCCTTGTGTCACCGATGTAGGAGGAAGCGGCCACGCGGACCGAGAGCCCCAGGGGACGCTGTGGGTCGCAGGTTCGCCATGGAAGGTGACGCTTGCCTGGAGCCCCGACGCCGCTGAGCGAGTTTCAAGTGCTCTTGGCCGAGGGAACGCTACGAAAAAACGGGGCGCCGTGCGAGAGAGCGCAGTCGTTGCTGTTTATGAAGGTAAAAATTCAGAAGGTGACCCGCGGTCTTCGCAGAAATGCCCGCCGGGCAGGACGGTTCAGTTTGAAACTCCAAGATTCGAATCATTTAAAAGTATAGTTGCTGCTATAGTATATAGTAATGCAATGCATTGATAAAGTTGTTCGTTGCGTTTCTCTTAGTGCAGGCGACAGCGCGTCGGTCTCCTTGGCCCAAAATTTTGACTGAGTCCTAAAATAAAAACGCATTGTGCAAAAAATTATGACAGAAATAAGATCATAATAAAGAAAGTTAACTAGCGCTGGAGTTTCTTATTGTTTTGTCATTCATCTTCATTAAAATCAATGCTGACAGAAGTTTTTATCCAATACGCCAATGGAAACTAGGCTGTCTTACAAATTCTTTTTTTTTTTTTTTTTTCGGAGACGGAGTTTCGCTCCTGTTGCCCAGGCTGGAGTCCAATATCGCGATCTTGGCTCACCGCAACCTCCGCCTCCCAGGTTCAAGCAATTCTCCTGCCTCAGCCTCCCGAGTAGCTGGGATCACAGGCGTGCGCAAGCAAGCCCGGCTAATTTTGTATTTTTAGTAGAGATGGGGTTTCTCCATGTTGTCAGGCTGGTCTGGAACTCCCGACCTCAGGTGATCCGCCCGCCTCAGCCTCCCAAAGTGCTGGGATTACAGGCATAAGCCACGGCGCCCGGCCTGCTCACCCGCCCCCCTGCTCTTTCTCCTGGTCTCACTTTCCTCTGTCCCTCCGTATTCCCCAAGGTAGGCGCGCCTGTTTTCTCACCTGCTGTGTCAATCTGGGCTCTCTGCCTGGTTCTCTGAGTCCTTCACAACAGCAATAGTCTCCTCTCCACTATCAAGGCTATATTTTCCTACCAGTTCTAGATCTCTGAGAGCAAGACGGCCGAACGTGAGGGAGACCACTTTTTGACAGCTTTAACCTTCAAGGACACAGAGCAAGGGTGCCCTCCTGCTGGATGCTAATTGGTTCAATGCTTCATCAGCTGCATCTTGGTCCATCAAAGGCATCAATCCAGAGACTGATTTTCTCTCTGGTGTTTGCATTCCTGCACGGTAAACTAGGAGGGTGAAAACAAAATAGAAAAATGGCAGAAATTATTTGAAAGTGACGATATCAACCAGTGAACATCAGGAATCCATTAACCCGTTCAACAAGTATTGACTGAATGCCTACTCTGTGCCTGGGCACTGAGTGTTCAGAACGAACGCTGACACCGGCGGTCCTCACCCTCACAGCTAGGAGGAAAGGCAAACTGATTAAGCAATTGCAAGTCATCATCGTGACTGAATTGGTGCTGGGTCACACAGCTCGGGATTGGAACTTAGTGGCGATCTGGAAAGGCCTGCTTGGAGAAATGTACGAATGCACTGAGGAATGAGGTGGGGGTAGGAGTTTGGAGTGAGACAAGACTGGCGAGAAGTCTGAAAAGAGAAAGACAATTTGGGTTGTAGGGGGGCCGCGGCCAGGATTGAACCACCCCCACAACACTTCTCTCTCCATAGAATCCCTACCTCCTGGAGGGAAGACTGAGAATCCTGAAGGGGTCAGGAATGAGAAGGACAAAGGAGAAAGAAAAGAGTAGGAGGGCTTCTCCCACACTCCCCGCGGATCAGTCGCGTAGGTGGTGATGGTCCCTGACAGCTGCAGCTGCCTGATCACTGATGGATCTGTGATTCTAAAATTCTGAGCAGTAACGAGCCCAAGCGTGCACCTGAGGAAAGGGTAAGGGCACACAGTCAGAACAAAGCATGTATGTATTTGAGCCAGGGCCTCGCTCTGCCACGATCAGAGCTCATTGCGGCCTCGAACATCTGGGCTCAAGAGATCCTCCCGCCTCAGCCTCAGAGCATCTGGAACTACACGTACACGTGACCGCGCCTAGCATTTCTTTCTTTTCTTGCTCTTTCTTTTCCTTTCTCTCTCTCTCTCTCTCCCCCCCACCCCCCCTCTTTCTTTTTGGTAGAAACGGGGGTCTCGCTTTTTTGTCCGGGCTGATCTCGAAATCCGAGGCTTCAAGCGACCCTCCCGCCTCCGCCAGAGGAAGAATGTAAACGGGACAGGAATGTGTCCTTGTTCCCAGGCCCTGGCGAGGCACTTCCTAGTATCCTCTATCCAACTGCCGGCTGAATGTGTTCTCTCTAGGAAGCGAGGAGGACTGCCTTTCTCTCTGGTTCTATTTCAGTCCCGATCCCACAGCTTCCTTCCAATCGGTTTGCTTTGTTTGATAGGCTGGGCATGAGAGTGAGATTTGGAGCTGTCCTCACAGATTCCTGGAAGTTGAACAGAGATCTCTGATGAGAACTCTCTTTAGAACTAAACTGATTCCCCAGGACCTACCAACTTGAGGAATTTTCTGGGAAGCACTTACGTACCTGTACGGACTTGTCAGCAACTGCCATGCATGAGGAACTCTAATTCCAGCTTTACTGTGCATGATCAGAAAGCTTGAAATTGAAATCTTGATGCCATCCCATAGAGAAAAATCCCTGAGATTTTCCAGGTTTATATATAGTTCAGAATTCAAAGTTCTGAACAATCTAAGAGCTTTCACAACTCTGCGCTTTTGCTTCTCCTGATCGCTTGTCCTGGAATGCTGGTTTCCATTTTGTTCCCTAATAAAAATCTTGTTCATTCTTCAAAGCCCACTTCAAATAGGGTCTTCTCCACCCCACCTCCAAATCTCCCTCTCTCTCACACACACACCCCATTGTATTTTTCCACACTTCATTTTAGCAGGTGACTCTTTCTGCCCAATAGAAAGCTTATTATTCACTTGGTGGGGCGCGGTGGCTCACGCCTGTAATCCCAGCACCTTAGGAGGCCGAGGCGGGCGGATCACCAGGTCAGGAGATCGAGACCATCCTGGCTAACACGGTGAAACCCCGTCTCTACTAAAAATACAAAAAATTAGCCGGGCGTGGTGGCGGGCGCCAGTAGGCCCAGCTACCGGGAGGCTGAAACAGGAGAATGGCGTGAACCCAGGAGGCGGAGCTCGCCGTGAGCCGAGAAGGCGCCACTGCACTCCAGCCTGGGCGACAGAGACTCTGTCTCCAAAAAAAAAAAGAAAAGAAAACTTACTCACAGTATCTGTCTCCTTCATTCCCCAAGTACGGTGAGAAGAATGATGATGATGATAACATTAATAACATGGATTTGGGTAATTGGCTGACTGCTTTTGTGTATTATGTTATTGACTCATCGCAACTTTATATAGTAAATACTATAATACTTTTATTCCCATTTTATAGTTGAGAAAATTAGGATTGGGAGGTGTTAAGAGGTGAGACTTCTGTCTTGGTCGTTTTTCATTTTCCATAGTGACTAGTGTAGTACAAGCCTACTGGCCCTCCATATTTACAGATTGATTCCTTGACCCTGGCTGTTGACTTTTTTTTTTTTTTTTAGCAGTCATTCACATTCTCTTTCCTCCTCTTGTCTTGATGCATATTCTGGTTTTGTTATATTTTTTCGACTTTCTCTCTGAGCTGACGAGTAAACAGTAGCAAGTCTGGTGAATAAACAACCTACTTTGCCAAAATTAGGGAATTTTTTTTCCTATGGACAATGAATAATAGCTCATATGAGAAGGAAAGAAAATGGTAACATTCAAAGAAGAGTTCCTCATCTCTAATCCAATTAGCTTTATGTGGAAAACGAAAGAAAAGAAAAGAAAAAAAAGAGGCATTATTCAAGATAAGTCAACCCAGACAGTTCCTTTCACAGGGGTCCCAACCAGACTGTTTTCTGAGAGCAGAGATATAAAAACTAATGAAGCAAGAGATTCTTGCTGCACAGGGAGGAGACAACGTGTGATATCATGAGAAGAGGATGCTTTTCAAGAACTGATCACCACCAGGTCTAGAGGGTTGAATTCCTACGAAACATTAGATTAAAAGGCTTCCGTATATACAGGAATTGTACAAACCATATTACTTTTATGTCTATGTGAAAATAAAATTTCTTAGTCAAGTTGATCTTATGTATGTGTCAAAGTTTATTAATTCAAGGACAGAACTGACAAGATGACCAAAAAGAGTCCCATCTCAAGGAAGTTTTGGAAACTGTGAATATATGGAGCAAGGGTAGAGAAGACAAAGTGCAATTAATTAGAAAAAGTCCTGCTTCTTTTAACTTGATCATAAAAACATCACATCCTGGCCGGAAGCGGTGGCTCACGCTTGTAATCCCAGCACTTTGGGTGGCTGAAGCGGGTGGGTCACTTGAGGTCAGGAGTTCGAGACCAGCTTGGACAACATGGTGAAACCCCCGTCTCTACTAAAAATACAAAAATTAGCCGGGAGTGGTGGCACGTGCCTTTAATCCTAGCTACTCGGGAGGCCGAGACAGGAGAATTGCTTGAACCCGGGAAACAGAGGTTGCTGTGAGCTGAGATCGGGCCGCTGCACTCCAGCCTGGGCGACAGAGAGAGACTCCATTTCAAAAAACAAACAAAAAAATCACGTATTCCATTTGTTGGTGAAATAAGATCAGGAGCACCATGATCTTTGGAAACTTGTAGAGAAGTAATACGTGCCCCAACCTCTTATCAGATATAAGAAAGAAATAATAAGCAATAGCTGCTCTTTAGACAGACCAAGAAACAAAGATTCATGCCTCAATACTGTCAGACAGGAACCAGTTAGCACAGAGTCACCAAACCTTGTCAGGAGAGAAACAAAAAGTCTGCTTTTTCTCCAGCAGCTATCGGTAAATTTATCAAATGTGCATTCAGAGATGATGCTGAATGCATTGTTTGCCTGTTTCTCAGTTTTGTGACAGCAGGTTTTAATTTCATGTTTATAACCTTCTCGTATCCTCTCTTAGGAAAAAACCAATTTGTACCTTCATAGGGGAAGAAAGGTTGAAGGGCTGGAGAGATAAAGCAGTCCTGAAACTGCTTTGGCCCAGAATATTAAATTACTGTGTAGGTATTTCTAGGGCTATCCCCTAGCGCCCAGTTGGAGCAGCGTGGAACTTACAGAAAAATCCGAGGAAGATAGAGTGGGTGTCTAAACCACCGAGGCTCTAGCAGCTTCAGAAGCTTGAACACAGCGATCAAATCTCCCAGAAATGACTTCCCGATTTCTTCTCTGTCATCTTCATAACTGTCTTTTCAAAAGGTTATGCTAATCTCAACTAACTCTTAATCGATTGTCTCCGGAATTTCCCTCTTACCGAATCACCCAATTGAATGAGTTAAAAATGTTAAAGCGCTTACTTAGAACAATGCCGGACACTCGGTCTACGCTAGATTAAGTATTCATTAACAAATGTTTTAAAATAGTTGAAAATCACATCGCTTATCATATTGGACCTGGAATACTGAAACAGGAACAGGGTTTCTATGCAGAGAACGCCTCATATGAAAATTGAAATTTAACTTATCCACAATTTGCTGTTTACTCAGAGATTTCCTTTCCGGACGAAAGAATTTGGAGGTTAAAACAGAAACAATTTGCTGTTTACTCAGAGATTTCCTTTCCGGACGAAAGAATTTGGAGGTTAAAACAAAACGATTTGTTCCCTGACCGGGAATCGAACCCGGGCCGCGGCGGTGAGAGCGCCGAATCCTAACCACTAGACCACCAGGGAAGCTGATGTTACGTTACTAAAATATGTTTATGAAGCGAGAACTCAACACACAGACACAGTTGACTTCTAGTTTTCCAACGAGTTAGTGCAAGGTCATGTTGTAGTATTCACCGACGTCCTGTTTTGCACCAACCAATGAAATCTGGATGGCAGAGGGCGTGGCAATGCCGTAAGAGTAATTTGGGAGGTTCGTAACTGGATGATGGAACGTGCTGTTTCGATGTGTGCATTCAACCGGGAATAAATTGTATCATTAATTTGTAATTGTCTTCTTGCTTTTCTTTGCATAAAGTGGTGAGCCATTTGAAGAACAAAGTAATTTTTTAATTTGTCTTTGGTTCCTTCACAGTACTTGTCATTGTGGGGTTTTTTGTTTTATTAAAATAAATACCTAATAGTAAATAAAAAACACGAGTAATAAATTCATTAAGATTTATTTTTAAAATAACGTGGGCGGAGCCCAAATAGCTCAGTTGGGAGAGCGTTAGACTGAAGATCTGAAGGTCCCTGGTTCGATCCCGGGTTTCGGCATAAGACAGTCTCCTTTTTGAGCCCACGGCAATATAAATACTGAATTTTCCTTCTACAATATGGAAACACTCCCTAGAACCTAAACTGGGGGTACTTTTTTCTCAAATTCATAAAGGAAATATCAAGAACGCTGTGGGATACATTTATTTCTGTAGCATAACTCTAGGTATGGGTTTCAACATCTCACTAGATAAAAGAGGAAAAGGCAAACGTGCTGAAATAAGTTTAAGCTTGAGCAATACCAATTACATTTTATTTTCGACCTATGTTCCCTCAATAAATATTTATTAAGTGAATTGTTAGTGTTATGCGCGCGTCTAACTGAAGAGACAACCCGAACAGGCTAAGTGTGAGCAACAAGGCTGTTTACTCACTCGGGTCCGAGCGAGCTGAGTCCGAAAAGGGCGTCAGCGGAGGGTGGTGGGATTGGAGCTAGTTTTATAGGTTAGGGGTAAGTAGTGGAAAGTTACAGTTAGGGCCCGTTTATTGCGGGCAGGGGAAGAATGTCACGAAGTACATTATCACAAGGTGGGAGGGGTTAGAGAGCACAGTGTCACGAAGTTGATTGATCGGTTAGGGTAGAGCATGTTACAATGGTAGAAGGTCACAAGGTTGGTTAATCAGCTAAGACAGGAACTGTTCTTCTTTTGTGCTTTTCCTGTTGTCCCAGACTTTCTGGCTCCAGGAGACCTTCTGGATGTGTACGTGTGGGTCACAGGGGTCACAATGGCTTGACCACAGAACAGCCTGCTTCGAAGAAAAGGATCCAGAGAGGCACGGCCGGTGAACTGAACGAGTTTCCTGGAAGAAGGAGCCGCCTGAGCTGTTGAAAAAGTGGCTCCTTGCTAGAGGTGGGGGAGGGGCGGGGTGGCTGCTGAGCTGTGAAAGGAAGAGCGCCAGCATATTCCCTCAGCCACCTTTTTCCTAACCTCCTAATTTGCTAGCTCTTCGCATATTCAACCCCCGTCTTCCCTAGTCGGAGGAATAGTCTCTCATTTCCAAGTCTACCTAATATTCCATCTGAGCTTTTGAACCCTCTACCCATTCCATTTTGCTCTATGCTTGTGTCTTTCATCTCTCTCCTTCTTATGTGCCTCTCTTCAAACTACAGAATGTCTAAATCTCCATCTTTGGACCACAAAAATGTGGCTCGCGCCTGTAATCCCAGCACTTTCGGAGGCCGAGGCGGGCGGATCACGAGGTCAGGAGATCGAGACCATCCTGGCTAACACGGTGAAACCCCGTCTCTACTAAAAATACAAAAAACTAGCCGGGCGAGGTGGCAGGCGCCTGTAGTCCCAGCTACTCGGGAGGCTGAGGCAGGAGACTGGCGTGAACCCTGGGGGGCGGAGCCTGCAGTAAGCCGAAATCGCGCCACTGCACTCCAGCCTGGGCGACAGCGAGACTCCGTCTCAAAAAAAAAAAAAAAAAGGAACACATGACACATGACCTTATGCATTATCCTCAGACTCCTTCCTTCCACTAAGCACCAAACCTGTTGAAAGAAGAATGTTTACCTCATTATTTGCTCATCAGCGGAGGACGTCTGCCTTCCAATCCCAGGAAACCATTACCATCAACTTTCCAGCTTTGAAATGTCTTGGCTCTTTTTGGTCCTACACTTAATTTTGCACAGTATACCAACCTATAGACAATCCTTCCCTTATGAAGCAGCCCTCCTTTGGACTTTGGGATTTTGAAGCAGCCTCGTTGTCTGGGGTGACACCCAAGGTTCATCGTCTCACAGCCACAGAGATCAAGGACATGGACACACACAGAGTGAGGTTAAGGGTGGAAATTTAATAAGCGAAAGAAAGAAAATATCTCTCTGATACAGAGAGGGGTCCCGGAAAAATGGGTTGCCGAAATGTGGTGAAATGCAGGGGGTTTTACAGATGAGCTAGTGGGGAGATGGTGTCTGATCTACATAGGGCACGAAAAACCCAGTTAGGACCAGGTGTGCCAACTGCATAGGGTGGCAGCCCTCACCCCAATCTGTTATTATGCAGGTGGGTTCGCTGCCTGAACTTCTCCATGTTGCCCATTTCTTTCTTACTGTACACTTGCTAACAAAAAAGGGAAGGTGGAGCCTCATGGTGGACATGCCTCGCCCCCTGGTAGACCTTTTCTATCCGTGCAGCTGCCAGCCTTCCCCCATGCAAGCTTCCAGCTTCCTTATCTATGTCTGCAGCTCCATCTTTCAGGCTGCTCTTTGTTAGAAAAGGAATAATTTCTAGGGCTGCTTTTTGTTAGAAGAGAAGTTCTGCCGAGGACTCTTTTGCCCTATTTACCTAAGCAATTTCTTTGTATCTCCTGTATCAACTTGACTCTCCATTATTTTTCTCCATACTCTCTTGCTGTTCCCTTTCAGCTCCCTATCCCTCCAATTTTAATGACTTTGGTCTTTTTTTAAATTAAATGTTTAATTTTTAGGTAGTCGTAGATTCACATGCAGTTATAAGAAATAATACAGAGAGGCCGGGCGCGGTGGCTCACGCTTGTAATCCCAGCATTTTGGGAGGCCGAGGCGGGCGGATCACGAGGTCAGGAGATCGAGACCACAGTGAAACCCCGTCTCTACTAAAAATACAAAAAATTAGCCGGGCGTGGTGGCGGGCGCCTGTAGTCCCAGCTACTCGGAGAGGCTGAGGCAGGAGAATGGCGTGAACCCGGGAGGCGGAGCTTGCAGTGAGCCGAGACTGCGCCACTGCACTCCAGCCTGGGCGACAGAGCGAGACTCCGTCTCAAAAAAAAAAAAAGAAAAAAAAGAAATAATACAGAGAGATCCCATGTCCCCTTTACCTGCTTGCCCCTAATGGTAACATTGAGAGGTGACAGCATGTGGGCAGCCCTCACAGCCCGCGCTCGCTCTCGGCGCCTCCTCTGCCTGGGCTCCCACTTTGGCGGCACTTGAGGAGCCCTTCAGCCCACCGGTGCACTGTGGGAGACCCTTCCTGGGCTGGCCGAGGCCGGAGCCGGCTCCCTCAGCTTGTGGGGAGGTGTGGAGGGAGAGGCACGGGCGGGAACCGGGGCTGCGCACGGTGCTTGCGGGCCAGCGCGAGTTCCGGGTGGGTGTGGGCTCGGCGGGCTCCGCACTCGGAGCGGCCGGCCGACCGACCCTGCCGGCCCGGGCAATGAGGGGCTTAGCACCCGGGCTAGCGGCCGTGGAGGGTGTGCTGGGTCCCCCAGCAGTGCCCGCCCACCGGCGCTGCGCTAGGATTTCTCACTCGGCCGTAGCTGCCTCCCCGCATGGCAGGGCTCAGGACCTGCAGCCGGCCATGCCTGAGCCTCCCCCACCCCTCCGTGGACTACCGTGCGGCCCAAGACTTCCCGACGAGTACCGCTCTCTGTGGCGCCCAGTCCCATCACCACCCAGGGGCCAAGGAGTGAGGGCGCACCGCGCGGGACTGGCAGGCAGCTCCACCTGCGGCCCTGGTGCGGGATCCACTGGGTGAAGCCAGCTGGGCTCCTGACTGGTGGGGACTTGGAGAACCTTTATGTCTAGCTAGGGGCTTGTAAATACACCAATCGGCACTCTGTATCTAGCCCAAGGTTTGTAAACACACCAATCAGCACCCTTTTCTAGCTCAGGGTTTGTGAATGCACCAATCGACACTGTATCTAGCTGCTCTGGTAGGGACTTGGAGAACGTTTGTGTCGACACTCTGTATCTAGCTAATCTAGTGGGGACGTGGAAAACCTTTGTGTCTAGCTCAGGGATTGTAAACGCACCAATCAGCACCCTGTCAAAACAGACCACTCGGCTCGCTGTAAAATGGACCAATCAGCAGGATGTGGGTGGGGCCAGATAAGAGAATAAAAGCAGGCTGCCCTAGCCAGCCGTGGTAATCCGTTCGGGTCTGTTTCCGCCCTGTGGAAACTTTGTTTTTTCACTTTCTGTAATAAATATGGTTGCTGCTCACTTTTTGGGTCCACATTGCCTTTGTGAGCTGTAATACTCACCGTGAAGGTCTGCATCTTCATTTCTGAGCCAGCTGAGACCACGAGCCCACCAGAAGAAAGAAGCAGAACACATTAGAAGGAGCAAACTCCAGACATGCCGCTTTTAAGAACTGTAGCACTCACCCCGAGAGTCCTTGGCTTTGTTCTTGAAGTCAGTAAGACCAAGAGCCCACCAATTCTGGACCTAACATCTTGTGGAACCATAGTACAAAATCACAATCAGGATATTGATGCTGATAAAGTCAGCACGCATAAACGTTTCCATCACTACAAGGATTCCTTTTGGCCCTTTTACAGCCACACTCACTTCCCTACTGTCCCTGCTTCAACCTCTGGCAACTACTAATCTGTTTGTTCACTGTTAGGATTTTTTCAAATCATACATTAACCTATTAGGATTGGCTTTTTGCACTCATTCTCTAGAGGTTCATCTAGGTTGTTCAGCATCAATAGTTCATTCTTATTTCTTGCTCGGTAGTATTCTGTGGTATGAATTTACCAGTTTGAACGTTCACCTGCTGAAGGACATTTGAGTGATTTTCAGGTTTTTACTTTTGCAAGTAAAGCTACTATAAACATTTGCATAGTGGTTTTAGTGTTAATATAAATTTTGTTTATCCACGATAAATGTCCAGGAGTGCAGCTGCTGAGTGGTATGGTACTTGCACATTTAATTTTTTAAGAAACTGCCAACTGTTTTCCAAAACAGCTACATTTCACATTCCCACCCACATGTATACAGCCTCATCAGCATTTAGTTGTTGCCACTATTTTTATTTTAGTCATTCTGATGGATGTGTAGTGATAGCTTATTGTGATTGTAATTTGTATTTCCCTAATGCTAAGGATGTTGAAAACATTTTTATGTGCTCATTTGCCATCTGTATATCTTCTTCGGTGAAATTTCTCTTTAGGTGTTTTATCCAATCCGGTAAGAATAGTTGTGTACAGGTTTTTATGTGAGAAGTTCCTGAAAAAGCTGGAAGTTCAAACCTTTTCAAATCTCTGTCTTAGATTATGAAGTTGTCATGCCATGCAATTTGTTTTTTAAAAAAATTATTTAGTGATACTTCTTAAAGCAATGTAAGGAAGACTATTCAGGACCATCGGGATGGGCATAGGGACCATTGCAAGGAGGTCTTGCAGTGAGGGAAAGAGATCGGCCTCAATTCTGAATATAGCATGGGCAAGTGGGAATTTATAGCCAAGGAGCAGTGTGTGGTGGTCAGTTGACAGGAAGGAAATTACCAAGATAAAACCTCAGAGGTCAGGGGAAACAAACCTAACAGGATTCTTCTGAAGACAGGCCAAGATAATCAGACATCAGTCATCTGGGGGATGGTGGAGAATGAGGAGCCTGATCAGAAATGGAGGTTAATTAAACATTGATAATATGGGGGTTCTTTGCTAAAACTGGACGTTACAAGGAAGTGCACAGATGGGCCTAGCAGAAGATTCAGAAGCCTGACTAAAGTCTGGCCAGGCGAATAATCTTTGTTAAATTCTTATGCAACTGCATTTGCAAAGTGCAATACAGACTGCCAGCTTGTTGTTTGAGGAAAGGAAGAGCGCAACATGGAGAAATTTCCACGATAATAAGTCACTAACGAGTTTCTTCCGGCTCCCACTGACTGAATGAATCATCATTCCCTGAGGGGAGGGGGAGGGGAAGGAAGATCGAGCAAAGGGTAGCATGTACCAGTCCCACCAGTGAACTCACGTGGTCTTCTGTATGCAAAAATAATGCTGTTGATCGTTAAAAAGAAATCCCGAAAAGGGAAGTTAAAAGAGACCGGGTCTCGTCGGATGTCCCGGGCGGAACTGCAGGCGTTGCTCGCAGGCGCGGTCCCACCGCCGCCCAACACGGGGAGTTTGACCTGCTCCGTGTCCGGCCTGGGCCTGATCCCCCCCTCCTTAGACAACCTGGTACCCCCGGGTTCCCCCGGGAGTCCCATGTTGGTGCCAGGCCCGGTGCGGACGCCCGCTCCACACAGCGCCGTAGCCCCGAACCCCCGAGCACCCACGATCCGCCGACCTCAGCCTCCCGGGGAGCTGGGATTACAGGCGCGCGCCACCGCGTCCGGCGCTTGGTTTGGTGGCACCGCGGTCTTGGAGGCTGCAACTGCCGACTGCGTGTGCTGGGAGGCGGGATCCCTGCAGCGGTTTCCTCGTCGCCCAGCCGGCTGCCGCTCCAGTTTCCCAAAAGTGCCTGATAGCTAGCTGAAGAGACCACAGAAAGCACTGTCAGAGAGATGAATGAGCATCCCTTACTATGTTGTCCTCGGAACCTTTACAAAAAGGTCAATTAAACAAATAGCTCTAAATTTAATAAGGGAAGGAGAGAAGGACTGTGTTGAGTGGGTTTCACAGACTTAAATATGTATATGAAATCACCTAGGGAGCTGGCTAAAATGCGGAGTTCTAACGCTGTAGGTCTAGGATGGGGTCTAGATATTCTGCATTTGTGAGAAACTCCCAGGTTAGGCCAGTGTTGCTGATCAGCAGCCCATGCTGCAAGTGACAAGGTTGTTGATGCTTTTGGACCTGATGGTTCTACAAGTTCTTGTCACATCATTATAATATTAGAACAGAAAGAAAGAAAGAGAGAAAGAGAGGAGAAAGAAAAGAAGGAAGGAAAGAAAGAAAGAAAGAAAGAAAGAGAAAGAAAGAAAGAAAGAAAGAAAGAAAGAAAGAAAGAAAGAAAATGAACAAAGGGAAAACCACAGTTCCAGCCTCACAAGTGACTGTGGACATTTTCTTTCTTCTTTTTTAGCTCTTGTCCTCACGCATACATAATTTTTTAAGAAAGAGAAAGAAAGAAAGAGAGAAAGAAAGAAAGAGAAAGAAGGAAGGAAAGGAAAGGGAAGAAAGGAAAGAAAGAAAGAAAGAAAGAAAGAAAGAAAGAAAGAAAGAAAGAAAGAAAGAAAGAAGGAACCAACCACAGTTCCAGCCTCACAAGTGATTATGGACATTTGCTTTCTTCTTTTTTAGCTCTTGTCCTCACGCGTACATAATCTTTTCATGTTGGGTGCATTTCCACCTTGTTTAAGTGGTAAATATATGCAGACAATTGTTCAATCACTCCTTCTGTCGGCCAACATTAACTGAGACCCTTTTTTGTGCCATATACAGTAGGTCCACCTGGGGAATCTGAGAGTACAAAATGCACTCCTCTAAGGAGCTTATGGCCTGTTAAAGAATAGAGACAAGGGCCGGGCGCGGTGGCTCACGCCTGTAATCCCAGCACTTTGGGAGGCCGAGGCAGGCGGATCACGAGGTCAGGAGATGGACACCATCCTGGCTAACATGGTGAAACCGTGTCTCTACTAAAAATACAAAAAATTAGCCGGGCATGGTGGTGGGCGCCTGTAGTCCCAGCTACTCGGAAGGCTGAAGCAGGAGAATGGCGGGAACCCAGGAAGTGGAGCTTCCAGTGAGCCGAGATCGCACCACTGCACTCTGGCCTGGGCGACAGAGTGAGACTGTCTCAAAAAAAGTAAATAAATAAATAAATAAATTTTTAAAAAGAATAGAGACAAGTAAATCAGTGAGAGTTAAGATTTACTCATAAGTTCTTCCATAGGTGTAAGGGCAGGGTACTGTGTACAGGATCACCAATATAGGCACCTAATCTGAACAAGAATGGCTCCCTGGATGAGGTGCTATCTGAAATATGTCTTAAAGATAAGCTATAATTAGGTACATAAAGAAGGGCATGGAAAAATTTTTACTATCAAGTCCTGGCAGAAGCAAAGCTAAAAAGCTATGAATGCCTGGGAAAATTACTAGTTCCTAGTTCATGTAGACCTGAGCAGAAAATCAAAGGTTCATGGTCCAAAGTAAAAAGATGAAGCAGTGGCTGAGGCCTGTAATCCCAGCACTTTGGGAGGCCAAGGCAGGAGGATTACCTGAGGTCAGGAGTTTGAGACCAGCCTGGGCAACATGGTGAGACCCCCCCACACGCACACACACTAAAAATACAAAAAAAATTAGCCAGGCGTGGTGGCACACACCTATAATCCCAGCTACTTGAGAGGCTGAGGCATGAGAATCGCGTGAACCCTGGAGGCACAGGTTGCAGTGAGCTGAGATTGTGCCACTGCACTCCAGCTTGGGTGACAAGAGTGAGACTCCATCTGAAAAAAACAAAAAAAAAGGATAAAGATGAGGCTACAAAGGAAAAAATCATTACTTTGTGTAGTATACAGTCTCCAAACCTGACCTCAACGCAGCATATTTTTCAGTAGTTACACCCTTTTGTAGTCCATTCCCACAGTGAATCTTGGCTGACCTATCAAAATTATTTCATTGAGGTGATACTGTGCCAGTTCCAGGGCTAAGCCATATGAAATCTCGCACCTTCTGACTTGGTTTTTTGGAATGCTAAATCTTGGGATGCTCCCTTTCAGAATCCAGTCACCATGCCGTGAGAAACCCAAGCCACATGAAAAGGCCATGGCTAGGCACTGTGGGTCACAGTCTCAACTGACTGAGCTCCTAGCAACATCAACTGCCACTGCCAGTTATGTGAGTGAGCCATCTTGTACATCCCCAGCTCATTCAAGCCTTCAGAGGAATGGAGTCCTTGCTGATATCACAGGGAGCAGAATCACTCAGGTAAGCCCAGTCTATTCACAGAATTGTAAGAAATAGTAAAATGGCTGGCATTTCAAGACATGTGTTAGTTTTCTATTGCTGTCATAACACATTACCACAAATTTAGTGGTTATAAAAAAATAAATTTATTATTTTAGAGTTTTTTAAGACAGAAGTCTGATATGGTCTCACTGTGCTAAAATCAAGGTGTTGGCAGGCTGCATTCCTTTCTGTTGGCCCCAAGGAAGAATCTGTTTTCTGCTCATTCAAATTATTGTCAAAATTTTTTTGCAGTTGTTGGATCAAAGTCTCTGTTTTATTGCTGTCTGTAAGCTAATGGCCACTCCCAGCTTCTAAAGGCTACTGTGTTCCTGGGCTCTTTAAAACCAGCAATGGTGGATGGCGTCCTCAGATCAAACCTCCCTGAACTACTCTTCTGCTTCCTCTTTCCACTTTTAAGACTCTAGTGAGGCTGGGTGCGGTGGCTCACGCTTGTAATCCCAGCACTTTGGGAGGCCGAGGCGGGCGGATCACGAGGTCAGGAGATCGAGACCACGGTGAAACCCCGTCTCTACTAAAAATACAAAAAATTAGCCGGGCGTGGTGGTGGGCACCTGTAGTCCCAGCTACTCGGGAGGCTGAGGCAGGAGAATGGCGTGAACCCAGGAAGCGGAGCTTGCAGTGAGCCGAGATCGCGCCACTGCACTCTAGCCTGGGCGACAGAGCGAGAGACTCGATCTCAAAAAAAAAAAAAAAAAAAGTCATAAGAAAGGAAAAGATTGAAAAGGATGCAGATGTGATGATGCCAGTCGCCTGCCATCAGAAACAGCAAGTCTTCTCCAAGATGATACTTTTCTTCTGAAGAAGTGAGATTTGAAAAAATAAGAAAACAAAAGAATAACGAACTTTGAATCTGATGCCTTAACACAGTTTATCATTCAGATGAAGAAATGCTATTGCATGCTAAAATGTTTTGAAGTTCCCAGAGTCAGCAAGATTGAATTTGGAGCCCAGTGAAAAGAAGGCTACAAAGCTGATGGGGGTGCTTGATAGGAATCCTCTCCTTAACATGGTCAAAAAGAATTGACTCTGTATTTAGAAATCTCACAAATTGAGGAGGAAAGAGGAAGGAGAATGAGGAGAAAAGGGAAGATTTAAAAAAGGATAAGAAAATAATAACACAAATATATATATACACACTTATATGTGTATATATACGTGTGTGTGTGTATATATATGTATGTGTATATATATATATATATATATATATATTTTTTTTTTTTTTTTAGACAGAGTCTTGCTCTGTTGCCCAGGCTGGAGTGCAGTGGGGCGATCTTGGCTCACTTAAACTTCCACCACCTAATTTTTGTATTTTCGGTAGAGACGGAGTCGGGGGTGGGAGGAGGGTCTCACCATGTTGGCCAGGCTGGTCTTGAACGCCTGATCTCAAGTGATCTGACTGCCTCAGCCTCCCAAAGTGCTGGGATTACACGTGTCGGCCACTGTGCCCAGCCTAATTTTTTGTATTTTTAGTAGAGATGGATTTTCACCACGTTGGCCACTCTGGTCTGGAACTCCTAACCCCAGGTAATCCACCCATCTCAGCCTCCTAAAGTGCTGAGATTAGAGGCATGAGCCGTCATGCTCAACCACGAGTATATTTCAAGATAAAATCTAAGATAGCCTTTTTGTAGAAAGAAATATGATCACTTTCCTTAATTTAAGAACTATGATTTCTTCCTGCTTTAAAAATCATGGTTTCAGTAAATGTGCTTGCATTATTCTGTCAAAAGTCAGCTTCTATGACTTCTCACCTTTTCCAGGTATATATGAAACTTGTGAGAAAAAAATCTTACTCATGGTGTCTTCCTTCCCTTTCTGTGTAGTGGATACACCAAAGAACTTCCCAAACCTTGTCTAGTAAATGGGTTTCAGGTGTGCAGGGAGACATGAATTCCCTCAGCCATTAGTCTCCCCCAGATCCTTGACTTTTTCATTTCTATATATCCCATTCTGTTTTTCAAACTTTTTTAGTGGAACCCATAATAAGAAATACAAGTATAGGTTACAACACAACTCTTATTTATTTGCAAGGCACTGGGACATTTTGCATTCCATTCTCTTTCACTAAAATCAAAATTCTAGTCATGATCCACTCAATTAACTTCATGTGCCACAAGGGTGTCACAATATATATTTTGAAAAACACACTACCCTTGACCTTGACATTAACCTAAACTGCAGGCACCAAGCCCAAGACGTAAATTTCAATCATCTCTTATACTGATTATCACCTTCTCTTTTTTCAGCTTATTTTCTTTTGCCCAGTGGAAAATTATTTAATGCGTCTCCTTTCTCCTTACATCTTTACTTCCCTCTTTACACAACTTAAATTTCATGATTAATTATCAGCATTAGTAGCTTACAAAACCTTTGTCTCACTCACAATCATTGGTCATGTAATCACCAGACAGGTTCTTCCTGCACCTCCTGCACAGACAAAACCATTTCACTGAGACTGTGGTATTGCATTTAAGAGCTTAATTGGTCGTCGGCAAAGCCTGAGTCCTGTCCTCTCGCTCTCCTCCCGGGACAGCAAGAGCTTCACCACTTGCTCCACCTTCTCCACCAACTACCGGTCCCTGGGCTCTGTCCAGGCGCCCAGCTACGGTGCCCGGCCAGTCTGCAGCGCGGCCAGCGTCTATGCAGGCGCCAGGGGCTCTGATTCCCGGATCTCCGCGTCCCCCTCCACCAGCTTCCGGGGTGACATGGGGTCTGGAAGCCTGGCCGCGGGGATGGCTGGGGTTCTAGCAGGAATGGGAGGCATCCAGAATGAGAAAGAGACCATGCAAAGCCTGAACGACCGCCTGGCCTCCTACCTGGACAGAGTGAGAAGCATGGAGACCAAGAACCGGAAGCTGGAGAGCAAAAGCTGGGAGCACCTGGAGAAGAAGGGACGTCAGGTCGGAGACTGGACAAATTACTTCAAGACCATCGAGGACCTGCGGGCTCAGATCAAAT
This sequence comes from Hylobates moloch, assembly GCF_009828535.3. Taxonomy (NCBI): domain Eukaryota; kingdom Metazoa; phylum Chordata; class Mammalia; order Primates; family Hylobatidae; genus Hylobates; species Hylobates moloch. Next base: position 27,917,690 of record NW_026652295.1, on the reverse strand, counting down.
ACTGTGGACAATGCCCGCATCGTTCTGCAGATTGACAATGCCCGACTTGCTGCTGATGACTTCAGAGTCGAGTATGAGACAGAGCTGGCCATGCGCCAGTCTGTGGAGAGCGACATCCATGGGCTCCGCAAGGTCATTAATGATACCAATGTCACTCGGCTGCAGCTGGAGACAGAGATCGAGGCTCTCAAGGAGGAGCTGCTCTTCCTGAAGAAGAACCACGAAGAGGAAGTAAAAGGCCTACAAGCCCAGATTGCCAGCTCTAGGTTGACCGTGGAGGTAGATGTCCCCAAATCTCAGGACCTCGCCAAGATCATGGCAGCCATCCGGGCCCAATAAGACGAGCTCTCTCGGAAGAACCGAGAGGAGCTAGACAAGTACTGTTCTCAGCATACTGAGAGTGCACCACAGTGGTCACCACGCAGTCCATCGATGTTGGAGCTGCTGAGATGATGCTCACGGAGCAGAGACATACAGTCCAGTCCTTGGAGATCGACCTGGACTCCATGAGAAATCTGAAGGCCAGCTTGGAGAACAGCTTGAGGGAGGTGGAGGCCCGCTATGTCCTGCAGATGGAGCAGCTCAACGGAATCCTGCTGCACCTGGAGTCAGAGCTGACACAGACCCGGGCAGAGGGATAGCGCCAGGCCCAGGAGTGCCAGGCCCTGCTGAACATCAAGGTAAAGCTGGAGCCTGAGATCGCCACCTACCGCCACCTGCTGGAGGATGGTGAGGACTTCAGTCTTCGTGATGCCCTGGACAGCAGCAACTCCATGCAAACCATCCAAAAGACCACCACCCGCCTGATAGTGAGTGGATGGCAAAGTGGTGTCTGAGACCAAGGACACCAAAGTTCTGAGGCATCAAGTTGGCTAAAGCAGGGTACCCTTTGGGGCGCAGGAGGCCAATGGGAAGTTCAGAGGTCAAAAAAAAAAAAAAAAAAACAGTTTAACACAAGGCCGGCCATGTGGAAGATGGAGTTATTGCTTAAATCAGTTTTCCCGAAGGTTTAGAAGTTAGGGTTTTTCAAGGATAGTTTGGTGGGCAGGGAACAAAGGAATGAGTGCTGCTGATTGGTTGGGGATGCAATCACAGGGGTGTGGAAAACGGTCCTCATGTGCTGAGTTCACCTCTGGTGGGGGTTGGAGGGAGGTATAGGATCAGTTGAGTTATGAGTTCCGAATCCAGGTGGGGTCAGTCGGTTGGTAGAATACGAAAGTCTGGAAAACATCTTAAAAGACCAATCTTAGGATCTATGTAGTGATGTTATCTATAGGAACAATTGGAGAAGTCACAGATCATGTGACCTCTGACCATATGACTCCTGAGCAGTAAGGGATTATAGAAACTATACCTACATTTTAGCAGAATTCAGGCCCCTCTCAGAATCCTAATTTTATGGTCTTTCATTTGTCTTACAAAGGCAGTTTTAGCACCCCAAACAAGGAGGGGATTAGTTTTAGGGAGGGATATTATCATCTTTACTTCCAACTTAAATTATAAACTAAATTCCTCCAACGGTTAGCTTGACCTACACCTAAGAATGAGTGAGGATGGTCAGCCTGTGAAGGTAGAAGCAAGATGGAGTGAGCCATGTTAGATTTCTCTCACTGTGATAATCTTTGCAAAGGCGTATCTGAAGATGAATAGGTGAATGAATACAGAATACTCCTAACTGTGCTCCTTTCTTTGTCACAGTGTAAACCAAGGTTTTCTCCCCTCCATTCCACTGAAACTTCCTTGTCAAGTCCCAGCAACCTCCATCTTGCTGGATCCAATGGTTAGTTTTCTTTTTTATAATTAACTAATTTATTTATTTATTTATTTTCCATAAGTTATTGGGGAACAGGTGGCGTTTGGTTACATGAGTAAGTTCTTTAGTGGTGATTTGTCAGATGTTGGTGCACCCATCACCCGAGCAGTATACACTGCACCCTATTTGTAGTATTTCATTCCTCACTCTCCTCCCACCCTTCCCCCAAAGTCCATTGTATCATTCTTATGCCTTTGCATCCTCATAGCTTATCGGTGAGAACATACCATGTTTGGTTTTCCATTCCTAAATTACTTCGCTTAAAATAATAGTCTCCAAGGCCAGGCACGGTGGCTCACACCTGTAATCCCAGCACTTTGGGGGACCGAGGTAGGCAGATCACCTGAGGTCAGCAGTTGAAACCCAGCTTGGCCAACGTGGTGAAACGCTGTATCTACTAAAATACAAAAATCAGCCATTCATGGTGTTAGGCGCCTGTAATTCCAGCTTCTTGGGAGGCTGAGGCAGGAGAATCACTTGAATCCAGGAGGCAGAGGTTGCAGCAAGCTGAGATCATGCCACTGCACTTGAGCCTGGAGACAGAGACAGACTCCGTCTCAAAAAAAAATTAATAATAATAATAGTCTCCAATCCCATTCAGGTTGCTGCAAATGCCATTAATTCATTCCTTTTTATTGCTGAGTAGTATTCCATTATATATATATACCACAGTTTCTTTATCCACTCATTGACAGGCATTTGAGTTGGCTCCACGATTTTGCAACTGTGAATTGTGCTGCTATAAACATGCATGTTCAAGTATCTTTTTTGTTTAATGACTTCTTTTCCTCTAGATAGATACCCAGTAGTGGGATTACTGGATCAAAGGGTAGCTCTACTTTAGTTCTTTAAGGAATCTCCCCCATTGTTTTCCATAGTGGTTGTACTATTTACATTCCCACCAGCAGTGTAGAAGTGTTCCCTGATCACCGCATCCACACCAACATCTACTGTTTTTTTATTTTTTTGATTATGGTCATTATTGCAGGAGTAAGGTGGTATCACTTTGTGGTTTTGATGTGCATTTCCCTGATCATTAGTGGTGTTGAGCATTTTTTATGTGTTTGTTGGCCATTTGTATATCTTCTTTTGAGAATTGTCTATTCCTGTCCTTAGCCCACTTTTTGATGGGATTGTTTGGTTTTTTCCCTACTGATTTGTTTGAGTTCATTGTAGATTATGGATATTAGTCTTTTGTCAGATGTATAGATCGTGAAGATTTTCTCCCACTCTACAGGTTGTCTGTTTACTCTGCTGACTGTCCTTTGGCTGTGAAAAAGCTCTTTAGTTTAATTAAGTCCCAGCTATTTATCTTTGTTTTTATTGCATTTGCTTTTGGGTTCTTAGACATGAAATCCTTGCCTAAGCCAATGTCTAGAAGGGTTTTTCCAATGTTATCTTCCAGAATTTTTATAGTTTCAGGTCTTAGATTTAAGTCCTTAATCCATCTTGAGTTGATTTTTGTATAAGGTGAGAGATGAGGATCCAGTTTCATTCTCCTGCATGTGACTAGCCAATTATCCCAGCACATTTGTTGGAAAGGGTGTCCTTTCCCCATATTATGTTTTTGTTTGCTTTGTGGAAGATCAGTTGGCTGTAAGTATTTTGGTTTATTTCTGGGATCCCTACTGTTCCATTGGTCTATGTGCCTATTTTTATACCTGTACCATGCTGTTTTGGTGACTATGGCCTTACAGTATAGTTTGAAATCAGATAATGTGATGCCTCCAGATTTGTTCTTTTTGCTTAGTCTTGCTTTGGCTATGTGGGCTCTTTTTCCATTCCATATGAATTTTAGGATTTTTTTTTTTCTAATTCTGTGAAGAATGATGGTGGTATTTTGATGGGAATTGTATTGAATTTATAGATTGCTTTTGGCAGTTTGATCATTTTCACAATATTGATTCTACCCATCCACGAGCAAGGGATGTGTTTCCATTTGTTTGTGTCGTCTATGATTTCTTTCAGCAGTGTTTTGTAGTTTTACTTGTAGAGGTCTTTCACCTCGTTGGTTAGGTATATTTCTAAGTATTTTAATTGTTTTTGCGGCTATTGTAAAAGGGGTTGAGTTCTTGATTTGATTCTCCACATGGTCGCTGTTGCTGTATAGAAGAGCTACTGATTTGTGTACATTAATTTTGTATCCAGAAACTTTACGGAATTCTTTTATCCATTCTAGGAGCTTTCTGGAGGAGTCTTTGGGGTGTTCAAGGTAAACGATCATATAATCAACAAATAGTGACAGTTTGAGTTCCTCTTTACTGATTTGGATGCCCTTTCTTTCTCTTATCTGATTGCTCTGGCTAAGACTTTCAGTACTACGTTGAAGAGGAGTGGTGACAGTGGGTATCCTTGTCTTGTTTTAGTTCTCAGAGGGAATGCTTTCAACTTTTCCCCATTCAGATTATGTTGCCTGTAGGTTTGTCATAGATGGCTTTCATTACATTGAGGTATGTCCCTTGTATCCCGATTTTGCTGAGAATTTTAATCATAAAAGGATGCTTGATATTGTTGAATGCTTTTTCTGCGTCTATTGAGATGATTGTGTAATTTTTGTTTTTAACTCTATGTGGTATATCACATATATTGCACACATAGTTGTGTATGTCAAACCATCCCTGCATCCTGGTATGAAACCCACTTGATCATGTGGATTATCTTTTTGATATGTTGTTGGATTCGGTTAGCCAGTATTTTGTTAAGGATTTGAGCATCTATGTTTATCAGGGATATTGGCCTGTAGTTTTCTTTTTTGGTTATGTCCTTTCCTGGTTTTGGTATTAGAGTGATACCAGCTTCATAGAATGAATTAGGGAAGATTCCCTCTTCCTCTATCTTGTGGAATAGCGTCAATAGGATTGGTACCAATTCTTCTTTGAATGTCTGGTAGAATTCTGCTTGAATCCATCTGGTACTGAACTTTTTTTTGTTGATAATGGTTTTTGTTTGTTTGTTTGTCTTTTTTAGACGGAGTCTCGCTCTATCACCCAGGCTGGAGTGTAGTGGTAGTGGCATGATCTCGGCTCACTGCAGCCTCACCTCCTGGATAATTTGGATTCTCCTGCCACAGACTCCTGGGTAATTGGGATTACAGGGGCCTGCCACCACGACCAGCTAATTTTGTATTTTTAGTAAAGACAGAGTTTCACCATATTGACCAGGCTGGTCTCCAACTCCTGACCTCAGGTGATCTACCCGCCTTGGCCTCCCAAAGAGATTACAGGCATGAGTCACCGTGCCTGGCCTGGTAATTTTTTTTTTTTTTTTTGAGACGGAGTCTCACTTTTATTGCCCAAGCTGGAGTGCAATGGTGTGACCTTGGCTCACTGCACCTCCGCCTCCTGGGTTCAAGCGATTATGTTGCCTCAGCCTCCCGAGTAGCTGGGTTACAGGCACCCACCACCACGCCCAGCTAATTTTTTTTATTTTTAGTAGAGATGGGGTTTCCCCATGTTAGCCAGGCTGGTCTCGAACACCTGATGTCAGGTGATCCACTCACCTCAGCCTCTCAAAATGCTGGGATTACAGGCATGAGCCACCATGCCCAGCTTGGCCTGGTAATTTTTTAGTTACCATTTTAATCTCGCTGCTTGTTATTTGTCTGTTCAGTGTATCTGATTCTTCCTGATTTAAGCTAGGAGGGTTGCATCTTTCTAGGAATTTATCCATCTCTTCCAGGTTTTCTAGTTTATGCGTATAGAGGTATTCATAGTAGCCTTGAATGATCTTTTGTATTTCTGTGGTGTCAGCTGTAGTATCTCCCGTTTCGTTTTTTATTGAGGTTATTTGGATTTTCTGTCTTCTTTTCTTGGTTAATCTTGCTAAAGGTCTATCGATTTTATCTTTTCCAAGAACCAGATTTTTGTTTTATTTATCTTTTGTATTTTTGTGTTTGTTTGTTTCAATTTCATTTAGTTCTGCTGTGATCTTGGTTATTTCCTTCCTTCTGCTGGGTTTGGGTTTGGTTTGTTCTTGTTTCTCTAGTTCCTTGAGGTGTGACCTAAGGTTGTCAGTTTGTGTTCTTTCAGTCTTCTTGATGTAGGTGTTCAGGGCTATGAACTTTCCTCTTAGCACTGCCTTTGCTGTTTCCCAGAGGTTTTAATAGGTTGTCACTATTGTCGTTCAGTTCAAGAAATTTTTTAATTTCCATCTTGATTTCATTTTTGACCTAATGTTCATTCAGGAGCAGCTTATTTAATTTCTACGTATTTGCGTGGTTTTGAAGGTTCCTTTTGGAGTTGATTTCCGGTTTTATTCCACTGTACTCTGAGAGAGTGCTTGATATAATTTAAATTTTCTTAAATTTATTGAGGCTCATTTTGTGGCCTATCATATGGTCTATCTTGAAGAAAGTTTCATGCGCTGTTGAATAGAATGTGTCTTCTGCAGTTGTTGAATGGAATGTTTTGTATATATCTGTTAAGTCCATTTGTTCCAAGGTATAGTTTAAATCCATTGTTTCGGCCGGGCGCGGTGGCTCACGCTTGTAATCCCAGCACTTTGGGAGGCCAAGGCGGGCGGATCACGAGGTCAGGAGATCGAGACCACGGTGAAACCCCGTCTCTACTAAAAATACAAAAAAACATAGCCGGGCGTGGTGGCGGGCGCCTGTAGTCCCAGCTACTTGGAGGCTGAGGCAGGAGAATGGCGTGAACCCGGGAGGCGGAGCTTGCAGTGAGCCGAGATTGCGCCACTGCACTCCAGCCTGGG
>NW_026652295.1:27743944-27910767 GCF_009828535.3 Hylobates moloch | reverse complement strand
AAAAAAAAAAAAAAAAAAAATCCATTGTTTCTTTGTTGACTTTCTGTCTTGACCTGTCTAGTACAGTCAGTGGAGTACTGAAGTCCCCCACTGTTATTGTGTTGCCATCTATCTCATTTGTTAGGGCTATTAAGTAATTGTTTGATAAATTTGGGAGCTTCAATGATAGGTGCACACATGTTTAGGATTGTGATATTTTCCTGTTAGACAAGGTCTTTTACCATTATATAATGTCCCTCTTTGTCTTTTTTAACTGCTATTGCTTTAAAGTTTGTTTTGTCTGATACAAGAATAGCTATGCCTGCTCAATTTTGTTGTCCATTTGATTGAAATGCCGTTTTCCCCCGCTTTTTTTTTTTTTTTTCTTTTTGAGATGGAGTCTTGCACTGTGGCCCAGGCTGGAGTGCAGTGGAGCCATCTCGGCTCACTGCAAGCTCCGACTCCCAGGTTCACACAATCTCCTGCCTCAGCCTCCCGAGTAGCTGGGACTACAGGTGTCCGCCACCATGCCCCGCTAATTTTTTGTATTTTTAGTAGAGACGGGGTCTCACCGTGTTAGCCAGGATGGTCTCAATCTCCTGACCTGGTGATCCGCCCACCTCGGCGTCCCAAAGTCCTGGCATTACAGGTGTGAGCCACCGCACCCAGCCAAGATTTAGAGAACCTTTTAGCAGTTCTTGTAGTGGTGGCTTGGTAGTGACTAATTCTCTCAGCATTGGTTTGTCTGAAAAAGACTATCTTTCTTTCATATATGATGCTTAGTTTTGCAGGATGCAAAATTCTTGGCTGATAATTGTTTTGTTTGAGGAGGCTGAAGATTGGGCCCCAATCCCTTCTAGCTTGCAAAGTTTCTGCTGAGAAATCTGTTGTTAATCTGAAGATTTTCCTTTATAGGTTACCTGGTGGTTTTGTCTCACAACTCTGAAGATTCTTTCCTTTGCCTTGACTTTAGATAACTTGATGACAACGTGCCTAGGCAATCATCTTTTTTGTGATAAATTTTCCAGGTGTTTTTTGTGCTTCTTGTATTTGGATGTCTAGGCCTCTAGCAAGACCAGGGAAGTTTTCCTCCATTATTCCCCCAAATATGTTTTCCAAACCTTTAGATTTCTCTTTTTACTCCAGAACACCAATTATTCTTAGGTTTGGTCATTACATAATCCCAGACTTCTTGGAGGCTTTGTTCATATTTTCTTTTTCTTTTTTCTTTGTGTTTGTTGGATTGGTTTAATTCAAAGACCTTGCCTTCAAGCTCTGAATTTCCTTCTTCTACTTGTTCAATTCTATTGGTAAGACTTTCCAGAGCATTTTGCATTTCTATATATGTGTCCAATGTTTCCTGAAGTTTTGATTGTTTTTTATTTATGCTATCTACTTCATTGAATATTTCTCCCTTCACTTTTTTTTTTTTTTTGAGATGAAGTCTCACTGTGTTGCTCAGGCCGGAGTGCAGTGACACGATCTCAGCTCACTGCAACCTCCGCCTCCCAGGTTCAAGTGATTCTTCTGCCTCAGCCTCCCAAGTAGCTGGGATTACAGGTGCATGCCACCACACCCAGGTAATTTTTGTATTTTTAGTAAAGATGGGGTTTCACCATGTTGGCCAGGCTGACCTCTAACTCCTGACCTCAAATGATCTGCCCACCTCGGCCTCCCAGGGATTACAGGTATGAACCACTGCACCTGGTCTCTCCCTTCACTTCTTGTATCATTTTTTGGATTTCCTTGTGTTGGGCTTCACCTTTCTCTGGTGCCTCCCTGATTAGCTTAGTAACTAACCTCCTGAATTCTTTTTCAGGTAAATCAGGGATTTCTTCTTGCTTTGGATCCATTACTAGTGAGCTAGTGTGATTTTGGGGGGTTGTTAAAGAGCCTTGTTTTGTCATATTACCAGAGTTGGTTTTCTGGTTCCTTCTCATTTGGGTAGGCTCTGTCAGAGGGAAGGTCTAAGGCTGAAGCTGTTGTTCAGATTCTTTTGTCCCACAGGGTGTTGCCTTGATGTAGTACTCTCCCATTTTCCTATGAATGTGGCTTCCTGAGAGTCCAGCTGTAATGATTGTTATCTCTCTTCTGGATCTAGCCACCCAGCAAGTCTACCAGGCTGTGGGCTGGTACTGGGGGTTGTCTTCACAGAGTCCTGTGATGTGAACCATCTATGGGTCTCTCAGCCTTGGATACCAGCATCTGTTCCAGTGGAGGTGGCAGGGTGTGAAATGGACTCAGTGAGGGTTCTTAGCTTTGGTGGTTTAATGCTCTATTTTTGTGCTGGTTGGCCTCCTGCTGGTAGGTGGCACTTTCCAGAGAACATCAACTGTGGTAGTATGGACATGAACCAGCGGTAGGCAGGACCCTAGAACTCCCAAGGGTATGTGCCCTTTGTGTTCAGTTATCAGGGTGGGTAAAGAAGGACCATCAGGTGAGGGCAGGGCTAGGCGTGTCTGAGTTCAGACTCTCCTTGGGTGGGTGTTGCTGTGGTTGCTGTGGGGGATGAGGGGAGGTTCCCAGGTCAATGGAGTTATGCCCCTAGGAGGATTATGGCTGCCTCTGCTGAGTCATGCAGGTTGTCAGGGAAGTGGGGGAGAGCCAGCAGTCACAGGCTTCACCTAGCTCCCATGCAATCTGAAGGGCCAGTGTCACTCCCACTGTGCCTCCCCTAACAGCACCAAGTCTGTTTCCAGGCAGTGGGCAAGAAGAGTTGAGAATTTGCCCCAGGCTACCCGCCTCCTAGCTGTGAGAGAGAGTAGGGCTTTAGTTCTTCCCCTACCTGTGGAGTCTGCATGCTGGATTCATGCCCTCCCCCGAGTTCTGGCCATGAGGTTTCTTGACTAGTTCAAATTCTTACAAAGCTCAGCTGGAGGTTTCCTTCTCCCTGTGCCATTTTCCCTGTGCCTCTGGCTGCCCTCCCAAAGGATCCCTGTGATGCCAGCAGGAGTGGCGTGCTTGGGGACCCAGCAAGCTCACAGGGCCTTTCCCATTGCTTGCTCTACTCCTGTATTTCGCTTGGCTCTCTAAATTGACTCAGCTCCAGATAAAGTCAGAATCTTCTCCCATAAACTAGATCTTCAGTTTCCCCAGTGGGGGTGTGTGCTTGGGGGCGGAGGATCTCCCCTTCCCACTTCCACAGTTTGGGCACTCACAGTATTTGAGGTGTCTCCCAGGTCCTACAGGAGCAATCTGCTTCCTTCAGAGGGTCCGTAGGTCCTCTTAAGTTTCCTGATTTATTCCCGCAGTCGTTCTGGAGTTAAAATTCATGATGAGGGTCTCCACACGCTGCTCCGTCCATTCAAGTCAAAGGTGCTATCTGGTCCTGTCTCCCGTCTGCCATGATGTTCCCAATGCTCTCCCAATGGTCAATTTTCAGACTTCAATTTGCTCAGCCTCTCAATGGCGTTTGGCCCAGTTGATATTCCCCCTTCATGAAAACACATTCCGACCAGGCACAGTGGCTCACGCCTGTAATCCCAGCTCTTTGGGAGGCCGAGGCGGGCGGATCACGAGGTCAGGAGATCGCGCCCATCCTGGCTAACACGGTGAAACCCCGTCTCTACTAAAAATACAAAAGAATTAGCCAGGTGTGGTGGCGGGCACCTGTAGCCCAAGCTACTTCGGAGGCTGAAGCAGGAGAATGGCGTGAACCCGGGAGGGGGAGCTTGCAGTGAGCCAAGATGGCTCCACTGCACTCCAGCCTGGGCGACAGAGCGAGACTCCGTCTCAAAATAAATAAATAAATAAATAAATAAAAAACAAACCAAAAAAAAAACACGTCCCTCATTAGACCCCTGAGGGTCTTCTATCACAAATATTAAATCCTTGAATGTTAATGAAAGATCTGAAGTATACCAGCCTCAAGTTTATGAGATGACCTCTTTTAATCTTTTTTCACGGCACTTGGGTGTTGCTAAAATTGTTTATTATTCAGGCAGAAGCAGTTTCATGACCCAAAGATTGAGTATCTGAAAAGAAGGAATAGCCATTGGCAATCATCCTGTTACCTCCAATCACTTATAAACCATTATTGTCTATCAGAAACCATCCATTTTTATCTGTTAAGCCAGACGTTGTCCTTGAAGCTCACTGAGACCTCTTAATTCTTTATTCTTTTCATAAATAATGTTTCCCCAAACTTTGGTGAACCATTTGCTTTTGGTGTTCAACTTTTTAGGGAGCCGTCTGAGACATAGCCATACCAGACCTTCCCACCCCTGCAAAAAAATAAATCCAACATAATTATATAATATATACATGTATTACTTTAACATAAAATTTTAAAAATAGATATTTGAAATTATATATTATTTTGTAATATTTGCTTTTCCATTTGATAACTGTTATTATTTAAACAAAACAATAATAGGAGTAGTTAATAATGGCAATTAGTAGTAATTTATAGTAGGACTAATTACATAAATAATATGTTTGGGAAAAATATAACAATATGTTTTTAGTATTTCTATCTGTTCTCCTATGTGGTGATTTATTTTAACTTTTTAAAACTCTTTATTGGATATTTAAGTCTCATAGGCTATATTATTTCAACTTTAAGGCACATTAATAAAGGAAAAACATAAATACAAAAATGTAAAATACAGCAAGAATGCAAAAGAAGAACATAACTACAATAAAACTACTTAAGCAGGTATTACATATATTTAATAAAAAATAATGACATTTCTTTCTATCCCATGAAACAATTGAGTATCTTTACCCTTTCTGTTTCTTTTTCCAATATTCTTTCTGTGACCTGTCTGCAACATTTAAGAAATCTTTATTTTCTTTTATATAGTGGTAATACTGAATACAGTCAAAGGTAAAATTCACTTTGAATTGCAGCTCTGCTCTTATCAAGCCCATATTACTTAGATTCCTGGTATCATTCTAGTGTGATAAAATCACACTAAATATCCTCTCAACAAAAGCATTCGAGCATTGAATACCCAGTATTTTACTTCCTGGCAATAGCAGGCTGTTGCAGCTAGCCAAGATCGCACCACAGCACTCCAGCCTGGGCAACAGAGGGAGACTCCATCTCAAAAAATGAATAAATAAAATGAAATAAATAAATAATAAACTTGGGAAACAAAGCTTGGATTCCAAATAAATTGCAGTTTTACCAAGAGATAGATAAAGTCCTATTTAACTTGCATTCTGAAGCAGTCTTTTTTTGTAAAAAAAGAATCTTTTCTTGGTGTATGAATCTTTATGTCACAATCTACATAACATAACATTGTTAAAATTAATGGGAGTGTATTGTTTTGGAATGAGCTCCTGCTCTGGGCTCCAACAGACCAGAACAAACCAGAAGGCAGCCCTTTGTGCAGGGTGCCAAGTAATCAAACTGAACTTTAAAACAGGTCAGTTTTCCAAAAAAACAGGAGATTCACAATAACCAGTAGAAAAGGGTCCAGACTACCTCAGCCAGCATGTTAAGGAAGTATCCTCTGCTTTAACCTTACAAGGAAAGTCACTTTGAAATTACCAATCCACTTATTGTTCCTTGTTTGTAGTTTCTTCAACCTTTTCTACCTATAAACCTCATCTCCTCGTCAGAGCACCTTCCTATTTTGTAGATGAGATGCTGCCTGATTCATGAATTGCTAATAAAAGTTGATCTGACCTTTAACCTAAGTGTGTTGAAATTTTGTTCTTCGACAACATCAAACAAATGAAAGTATAAATTTCTGTTTTACAGTAGTTCTTTTCTCCGTTCTCACTCCTAAAATATTTTCAAATTAGAGAATAGCATTCCTCTTGTCCCACACTTTGAAAATATGATTTTACACTAAGTAAACATTTTAACATGTATCCTATGGCCAGCAATAATGATAGTCAACTTTAGACATTTCCAAGGAGGCTACCTCCTTTCATTTCTATAAAGTGAAAAATCTTATTGTTTCTGCACATTTTGAGGAAACTAAAAAGTGGCCATAAATCTCATTAAGCCATGAAAGCCTCAATATCACCAGTAAGCAAATCACAATCCTTCTTAGCAGTGTTGTTTGTTTTGTTTTGTTTGAGACGGAGTTTCGCTCTTGTTGCCCAAGCTGGAGTGCAATGGTGCAATCTCGGCTCACTGCAACCTCTGCCTCTGGGGTTCAAGTGATTCTCCTGCCTTGGCCTCCCGAGTAGCTGGGATTGCAGGCATGTGCCACCACGCCCTGCTGATTTTTTTGTATTTTTAGTAGAAACGGGGTTTCACCATGTTAGCCAGGCTGGTCTCAAATTCCTGACTTCAGGTGATCCACCCGCCTTGGCCTCCTAAAGTGCTGGAATTACAGGTGTGAGCCATCACGCCTGACCTCTTAGCAGTATTGTAAACAACATGTGCAGAACACTTCACATGTAAGATCTTTTCATTTTCTTTGCTTAAAAGTTCGTAGTCTGAATGGAATTTGCCAAAATTTACATTTGCACTGTCTGCCAAATATGCAGATAGATGAGCAAGGTCTAACTTGTAGTTGACCAACATATCAATGATTGTTTATGCTTCAAGTGGTTTCATTAAGCCTTCCTACATACCAAGAAAGATGATTTTCACCATCATGTTTCAAATCAAAGTATGTAAGAGCTAAGGGAAACTTTTTTTTTAATGGTTGAGGTGGATTTGACACATCATTATGTTGTAGAGAGCAAGGTCATCTGTAGAATCACCTCTACAATGCAAGAGACCAATATGTGGTATCAGAATTTCCTCTTGTTCTCCCACGAGTTGCAACCTCTGAATCAGGAAATAGAGTAATTAAGGAAGCCATAAAATAATGTGTGTTCTTTTCTAATATTCTGCCCATACCATTTTCTCTTATTTAATTTTAATTTTTTTTAAGGTCTCCTTGTAAGCAAGCCCAATGCTATTCTCTACAGAGGGTTGGTGTCACTTTTGGGAGACAAAAACCCTTTTGATTGGTTCACAAGTTCTTGCCTGTCTCATCCCAGACTTGAGAGATGCCGTCTCCCTGTGTACTTTCACATCCAGATCTGTTTTGAATATTGCGTGGTATGCTCCGTTTTGATTATTCATTCTCCAAATCCAGTTGTATGTGTCCTTCTATCTGTCATTCAAGTAACAGTCTATTTAGACTTTTTCAGTGCTATCTGGGTTATGCTGGCGTTCGCATGATAATCGTTCTCGTTTTCGTTATCTAAACTCTAAAAATCTGGCCATAATATTCACAATGTTAAAAATTAAACTAAGGCCGGGCACGGAGGTTCAGGCCTGTAATCCCAGCACTTTGGGAGGTCGAGGCGGGCGGATCACTTGAGGTCAGGAGTTCCAGACTAGCCTGGCCAACATGGTGAAACCCCGTCTCTACTAAAGATACAAAAAATTAGCCGGGCGTGGTGGTGCAGGCTTGTAATCACAGCTACTCGGGAGGCTGAGGCAGGAGAATCGCTTGGACCCTGGAGGCAGCGGTCACAGCGACCCGAGATCACGCCATTGCCCTCCAGCCTGGGCGACAAGAACGAAACTCCGTCTCAAAAAAAAAAAAAAAAAAAAAATTAAACTAGCAATATCTCAATACAAACTAGCACTATGTAGACACAACAGTCTACAGTCAAAGACCGAGTGTTACGCTCACGGCTGAAAACGCTAACATCGCGCATTTAGGTCGCCTCACTCAGAGCGATGCACGGTGCAAGATTGTCACCATCAGCGGACAGGGGAAAAACGGCAACTACAGAAGTGGGATAACCTAAGCCCTAATATCCATTGGCAATAAAATCAGTGTTGCTTTCAGCCCTGGGGCAGGGGTGGGAACAAGGATGGGGTTGTCACTTTTTGTGTGTATATATTCTCTCCAACCTAGCGCCAAAAACCGAAAGCCCGGACTTTTCACATCCCAGGTAGGGTTTTCCTGGGAGGTGGGTCTTTGAGCGCTAAACCCCAGACAATCAATCCCCTGGCAAACAAAGACAGTGGAGAAGACAAGCTTTTCACCCCTTCCTGCTATTACTACCGCTCTCACATCCTAACAGATGCCCAAGAGTTTGCACCAAGAGCGCCATATTCTTTACACCAGGAAGTTGCATTTGTCCAAATCCCTTTGGACTTCCTCAAGACCGAGACGGAGGCGTGATCGGGGAAGATTGCAGTGGGTTGAAAAGCCAGTGGGACTTATGGAGGTATTTTATTAAAACAGACGGCCTTACAAGAAGTTTGCTGTACATTAAGACGGCCTTACAACAAGTTTGAGCACCTGAGATAGAGACAGGTGGAGACGCCTGTCAAAGGACATTGTTTTGTTATTTAAGATAGTAAACGCTTCAATGCTTCCCAATGGGAAACACTGGATCACTTTTCCTTTGGGAAAGAACCGGTATGCAGGGAGAGAGGAAACAGGTTGGTTTCCTGTTCTCTCCAGACGAAATGGATGGACAGCCGTGCAGGTTAAGTGTCAGGTTTCTGGACAGGACGTTTTGGAAATTTTCCACCTAAGGTGAGAAGTGGGGGGTCATCAGTTCAGAATAAGAGGGGCAAAAGCAGTGGGATCAGCAGCAACTTTCTTCATCTGATTCAGGTTTTGGAAGCTGTTGACCTTTTAAGAAGTTTCATAAGAATATTTTATTTTAGAAATTTAAAATAAAGGTAATATAGACAAAAATGTTTAAATAAAGTAAAAATCAGTGTTGAAAATACTTGATGAGGACTGTTGGTTATCTGCCTCCTTAGCGCAGTAGGCAGCGCGTCAGTCTCATAATCTGAAGGTCCTGAGTTCGAACCTCAGAGGGGGCAGTGGGTGTTTTGTCCCCAACTTCCATAAATAACAGTATTTGTTCAGTATACAACTATTTCTATAATTTCTTGGGCCAAGCATATGTTGTCAAACAGGCGAAGTCTCGGCTCTCTATGATCCGACGCTTATCAAGTTCGAGTGAATCACTTTTAGTTCTTGTTATGAGTATCATCTCTTTCCAGGGGGCATGCTGTTTTGTCCTAGTTCTTCTGACCTCAGTTCCCTCATGGGACAGTATCCTTCTACTGATGCAACTTAATTTATTGAAAAAATGAACAGACAGATGAAAACCTGATATTCAATTTGTTGTGGCAGCCCTAGGAAACTAACACACCATCTCTTCTCTCACTCACCAACCTCCCATCACATCAACCTCAAGCTGTTTTATTTTCTTCATAGAATTTTTTACTGTATAAAGTTGCCTTGTTCTTTTATTTTTTAACGTTTTTATTGTCTGTTGCCCACCCACCCTCATAGATTGTAAATTCCGTTAGAGACTGAATTTGTTTTATCCACTTCTGTATTTTCAGTGCCTAGCACAGTATATGATAAACAAGTATTTCTCAAATCAATCACTTAATTTGATATCAAATGTTATGGTTTTCTTTCCATGCTTCTTGTCACTATCTTACTCCACACAATCAACATCTCAAACTTAGACTACTTGCAATCATCACCCCAGCAGTTACACATACTGAAATTAATCTTGCAGGGTATACCTCTCTGGCCCAGTCTGTGCTGGAAAAAGAGAGGGCTCTCCTTAGGCATCTCCTCCAACATGTCTGGACCTTAGGGGTCTGTATTTCAGGACAGCTCTCTTAACAGTTCATTCTGGTGCCAACTTAAGGAAGCGTTTTTTTTTTTTTTTTTTTGAGACGGAGTCTGGCTCTGTCACCCAGGCTGGAGTGCAGTGGCACGATCTCGGCTCACTGCAAGCTCCGCCTCCCAGGTTCACGCCATTCTCCTGCCTCAGCCTCTCCGAATAGCTGGGACTACAGGCGCCTGCCACCACGCCCGGCTGATTTTTTTTGTATTTTTAGTAGAGACGGGGTTTCACCGTGGTCTCGATCTCCTGACCTCGTGATCCGCCCGCCTCGGCCTCCCAAAGTGCTGGGATTACAAGCGTGAGCCACCACGCCCGGCCCAAGGAAGCGTTTTATAGGGAACATCTTAACAGTTTCTTCTGGACCCTAGGCCTCTGGTTCCAGGAGCCTACATCTACCACAGTTAAGGAAATGCTGTTAAAGATTTGGGAGAAGCCTAAGAGCTGGGTTGTCTGGCTGTTCAGGCAGCTCTTCAGAGACTGCTTTATCCTTATTGGAGCCATCACAGTTCAGTCTGTTCCTCTCCTTTGCAGAATCAGACACTATTTTTATTTTATTTATTTGTATTATTTATTTTGAGTCTCGCGCTGTCTACCAGGATGGAGTGGAGCGGCACGATCTCGGTTCGCTGCAATCTCTGCCTCCAGGGTTCAAGCGATTCTCCTGCTCAGCCTCCCAAGTAGCTGGGATTATAGGCGCGTGCCACCACTGTCGGCTAATTTTTGTATTTTTAGTAGAGACTGTTTCACCATTTTGGCCCGGCTGGTCTCGAACTCCTGACCGCATCCTGACCGCAGGTGATCTGCCCGCTGCGGACTCCCAGAGTGCTGGGATTACAGGCATGAGCCACCGCGCCCCGTCAGAAACTATTTTTTTTCTTTTTTTTTTTTCTGACGGAGTCTCGCTCTGTCGCCCAGGCTGGAGTGCAGTGGTGCAATCTCGGCTCGCTGCAAGCTCCGCCTCCCGGGTTCACGCCATTCTCCTGCCTCAGCCTCCCCAGTAGCTGGGACTACAGGCGCCCGCCACCACGCCCAGATAATTTTTTGTGTGTTTTTAGTAGAGACGGGGTATCACCATGTTGGCCAGGATGGTCTCGATCTCCTGACCTCGTGATCCGCCCGCCTCGGCCTCCCAAAGTGCTGGGATTACAGGCATGAGCCACCGCGCCCGGCCAGAAACTATTTTTAAATTCACCTAGAATTTTTCAGACTTGCAGGGCTGACTCACAATAACTAAATGCCAGAAACATGCCTAGCCAGAATTTGAACATATTATAACTTTCTTATAATTGATCAGTATATTCCCTCCTATGTAAAATAAACTCTGCACTGGAAAGCAAGTAACAACACAAGATTACTCTGGCACCTGGAAGCAGAGTAACAGGAATAATAAAATATTAAATACTTCGTATTCTAAGGTTATCCTTAAATGTTAGTTTTCTTCAGATAATCTGGGGCTGTCTCACTGTAGAGGGCCCATGTATTCACCTCACTACGTTTATTTTGCATCAGAGTTACTCGCCGATTTGTGGGTTGAAATTTGGGGCTCTAAAGGGTTTTGTGAACTTTTGCAGTATATGAAATCTGTCCCTATAAAAGGATACTTTCTTTTTTGGCTTTTTCAAACATGATGTCAGAATCGGGTGCTAAAAACCACGTTTACTCACGCCCGAACAGGGACTTGAACCCTGGACCCTCAGATTAAAAGTCTGATGCTCTACCGACTGAGCTATCCGGGCTCCTTATAACGCTTTTCTTCCGGCACATTCTAGTGAGTAAAAAGCTGCACAAACTGATACTGTCCAACTTAAATCCTATCCATGTTCCTTTTCTTTATTCCCATCTATACTTTTGCCCCCTTTGAATATGGCTCACAGTTATTTTTGTCCCCAACTCATGGAAAAAATTAACTCCCATCTTTGTGTAATGTAATCCAAACAATTACTTGTAAAAGTAATGCGTAACTACAGACGTAATCGCCGGTTTTGTCTTGTCTTTAGTCTTCAAAGGTTATGCTCCAGTCTTCCCTGCGACCTTAAGAATACCTGGCACACGGGCGCGGTGGCTCACGCCTGTAATCCCAGCACTTTGGGAGGCCAAGGCGGGCGATCACAAGGTCAGGAGATCGAGACCATCCTGACCAACATGGTGAAACCTTGTCTCTACTAAAATACAAAAAATTAGCCGGGCGTGGTGGCGCACGCCTGTAGTCCCAGCTACTCGGGAGGCTGAGGCAAGGGAATCGCTTCAACTCAGGAGGCGAAGGTTGCAGGGAGCCGAGATTGCACCTCTGCACTTCTACCTGGTGACACAGTGAGACAACAGAAAAAGAAAAAAATAGGTTTTGAGAACTTATTTTGAGCAAGGCTCTCAGCTTTGCCCTGGGTTTACTGCAGTGGAGAGGTACTACCTCAGCCCTTGTGGGGTTCATACTTTAAAAGGAAAAGGCAGCCATTAAAGGACAAATTACACTCTGTTTAAACAGCCACTGTGATAAATGCTCTGAAGAAAAAGTTCAGTTTACAAAATATTGAGAAAAACAAGCATAATCTCATGACCTAACTTTGCAAATTAAATGAGATAATGTAAGCAAACTCTTGCTGACATTTCCATGAAAATTAGGTGTTATCACAATTATTACTTATTATTGTAAAATAGATCATTTAGAACACTGTATTTAACAATTTTGGTTGTGCCACTTTAGACAAGTTTCTTAATCTCTCCACCACTTTACTTCCTTAAATCTCACAGCAGAAATCCCTTCCTCAAAGGCTAGGTTTAGCACAATGGTTGTCATGTGGTACATTTCTGATCGTGCATTTATTTATGCTACTATTGAAAAACAGATTCGAGGTTATTTACACAACTATACTATAAGATAAAGTGAAAAATGTTAATATATTTAAATCAAGATAAAGGGAACATAAAGGAGGAAAAGTAAGGTGAGACAAAATAATGCACACTGTAAATCACACCCCGCCCACTATCTTCAAGAGCACGGATTATAAAGGGAGATGACCTCTTCCAGGGAATTAGAGAAGACTTCTCCCAGGAAGTGATGTTTAAACTGAAAACTAAAGGCCTAGTTGGGCAAAAATGTGACCTCAGCATTCCAGGAAGATCAAAGAGCAGAGCACTTTCAGACACCTGAGAGAAGGCCTGAGCAGCTTGTGTACAAAGAGCTTAAGAGAGTGTTGATGAAGGTGGGGCTGAGGTGGACAAGAAGGCAGGGACAGACCAGTGACTCACAGGCTCAAAGGTTATGGCTAGTAGTGCAGAGAGCTGACTGCACCCTAGCAGCAATGTGAAGCCACTGGGAATTCTAAGCAGGAAGAAAGGACATGATGAGATTACTTTTAAGAGTACACTGGCTTTATGTAAAGAATGAGTCAGAGTGGAGGAAGAGATCATGCAAAAACATAAATTTGGCCATTGTGCAGAAGAAGGCCATCAAGACATGGCTTAGTGACTATGTGGCAGTGGGGAGGAATGATACAGAGAAACTGGGGAACAGCTAGAAGAAAGAAAACTTGGGCCCAGACTGCCCCTGGGAACCTGGAGGGCAGGCGGTGTCAAGGTGTCTCAGCTGCTTATTTACCAAAAAAAGCTCTTTACAGGGAAAGGCAGAAATAAAGCAAAATAGGGCGAGGCCAGTGGCTCCCACCTGTAATCCCAACATTTTGGGAGGCAGAGGTCGGCGAATCACTTGTGGTCAGCAGTTCCAGACCAGCCTGGCCAACATGATGAAACCCTGTCTCTACTAAAAATACAAAAATTAGCTAGGTGTGGTGGCGCATGACTGTAGTCCCATCTACCTCAGGAGGCTGAGGCAAGAGAATCACTTGAACCTGGGAGACAGAGGTTGCAGTGAGCCAAGATCACACCACTACACTCCAGCCTGGGTGACAGAGCAAGACTCCATCTCAAAAAAAAAAAAAAGAAAAGAAAAAAGAAAAATTAGAAATAAAGCAGAATAGGAAATGGCACCTTGTAGCTTTTGAGAGTTCTCTGAGAAGCATAGAGCATTTATTCTGCTTTTAATGAGCCTTGTGAAAGCCTGAGGCAAGTGCTGCTAGTTTTAACCAGTAAGCAAGCCCTGGATGACCAAACAAAAACGAGGAGAATTTTGGGAGGAAGTGATCTCTCCAGAGATGGTCAACATGGGATAAATGAATATAGGCCGAGTAAGTCCTTGACTGGGGCTTCCAAAATGTTGCCACACTGATGGCATTCAAATCTCCTGGAGTCACTGTTAAAAACCCAGATTCAGGCCAGTTGCGGTGGCTCACACCTGTAATCCCAGCACTTTGGGAGGCCCAGGTGAACGGATCATCTGAGGTCGGGACATCGAGACCAGCCTGACCAACATGGAGAAACCCCATCTCTACTAAAAATACAAAATTAGCCGGGCGTGGTGGCACATGCCTGTAATCCCAGCTACTCGGGAGGCTGAGGCAGGAGAATCACTTGAACCAGGAGGTAGAGGTTGCAGTAAGCTGAGATCGTGCCATTGCACTCTAGCCTGGGCAACAAGAGCAAAACTCCATCTCAAAAAAAAAAAAAAAACAGATTCACAGATTCTATCTCAGACTCATGAATCAGAATATTCTCAAGGTCTGGCTGACCTCCACAACTTAACTCACTGTTGTCTTTTCTCTCCCCTATGCAGTGAATTCCCTCTCTGAACATGATCATGACCTCTGAGACCCTACATGATCTATGTGCATCATGTAGGGTCTATGTGTATCTAACCCCCTCATCTCTTATCAAGTTCTCCCTTGCTTACTGACCTACAGCAGCATTAGTCTCCTCCTTCGTTCCTTGAACATGCCAACGGCATTCCTGCCAAGCCTTTTGTAATTACTGTTCCCTTGGCCTGAAATTCTCTTCTCCCTGATAGCCTCACAGCTCACTCACTCACTTCCTTCAAGTCTCTGTTCAGATGCCTCCTTATCAGGAAGGCCTCCTTGGTCACCCTTTATTATAAAGCAATCCCCTCCCTTTTGTTCTCCATTCTCTTGCTCTTTTTCTTCATGGCATGTATCACTACCTCACATTTTATATATCTGGTTGAGTTTATTCTTTATCATTCCCCACTAAAATGTAAATTCCATGAGAGCAGAAGCTTTTTCTGTCGTGTGGAGTGCTATCCCTGCACCCCTTATGTGTCATTCAGGGTCTAGTTAAGAAATACGGCCGGGCACAGTGGCTCACATCTGTAATCCCAGCACTTTGGGCAGCCGAAGCGGGCGGATCACTTGAGGTCAAGAGTTCAAGACCAGCCTGGCCAACATGGTGAAACCCCTTCTCTGGTAAAAATACAAAAATTAGCTGGACATCGTGGCGGGTGTCTGTAATTTCAGCTACTTGGGACGCTGAGGCAGGAGAATCGCTTGAACCCGGGAGGCAGAGGTTGCAGTGAGCCGAGATTGTGCCACTGCACTCCAGCACTCCAGCCTGGGTGACAAAGCAAGACTCTGTCTCAAAAAAAAAAAAAAAAAACGGGAATAAGACTAGGTATTTCAACTGGGCACACCATGGTAACTCAGAGGTAATAACTACTGGGAAGTAGCTACCACCTTGTGGGGCTGGAAGAACAAAAAGGAAGAGGTTGAGACGACTGAGGAAAGGCACCCTGGAGTGCTAAAGAGGACACGCTGCAGCTGGACTACTACTTATTTATGTAAGGGACAGTGAGACATTCTGGAATGCATGAAGAGAACAAATAGAGATGGGACTCAACTGCCATTTTTGGAGTGACCTGACGGGAAGAACAAAATTTAGAAAGCAGCCCCTGCTTCTCTCCTCTTGCTTTCTAGTCTCTTTCTGGTTCCTCTTACTGACAGAACACAAGAGGAAGCCAACGGGCAAAGGAGTTTGGGAAACATCATTTGCAGGCACCCAGCCCCAATGTCACAAAACAAAGTATATAAGGGTGATTTTAAAGCTGAGAGGGAATGGATTAATAGGAACATAGCTTTGAACAAAGTAGGACTCAAGAACAGGACATTAATTATCAGTCTTGCTCATTATTATTTGAGTCAGGGGCTCATCTTGACTGTAAATATCAGCGTATCTTCTTCACTTCTTGTTTCTCTTTTTACCCCTTCCTGCATCTAGTAGTTTGGATGACTACCAGTCATCCAGTCAACAGGACTGGAAGCAAGAGAAAAGGTCCAATGCAATGAGATTTAGGGGGGAGTTTTTTGTTTCCTTTCTTTTTTCATATGGAATCTTATTGGTGGCAACGTGGTGGTAAGCCATTCCAGAAGAATAGTAAAAGATAACCAAGTCAGTAATTGATAATTAGATTCTGTACCTTCCACACCCCTAGTACAACCCTCTACCCACTCTTTCTTATCTCAGCACTCTAAAACTAGTAAGTCTCTTGACTCTGGTGTTTTTAAAACAAAGACAATTGCCAAGCATATCTGAAAAACATTTGAGAATGCTACCAGCTCTATCTCCAATTGGTATGCAGGGCGGGAGGGGAGATGAGAATTTTGGAGAATTTAATTCTTAGTGAAAATCACTATTTTGTAACTGAACATGGTTCTATCAAACAGCAATTACCCGTTCTGTTCCATCAAAGCAAGGTCCTTACATTTTTTTTTTTTTTTTTTTACTTACCAGACATATTGTACACTTTTCTACAGAGAAAGCACAAGGATTTGTCAACTTCCTTCGTTGTCTTACTCATTTTGGGTCAAGAGGAAGGAAAATGGCAAAATGGATGCGTTGCCCCCTCTGAGGTTCGAACTCAGGACCTTCAGATTATGAGACTGACGCGCTGCCTACTGCGCTAAGGAGGCAACCGCCTGCCTCCTTTAGGCAACAGCTCTACCAACATGATTATGAGGCATATTAATAAGGTTTTAAGTTCTCTGAATTACAATGTTTCAAGATAAGGCAGAACTATGATTCAATTCACTTCTAAAACACTTTGGATGACAAAACTACGTAGTACAAGGCAGGGGCCAATTCCTAAACCAATCTCGTTCTCCCACAGCCCTTTTTTTTTTTTTTTTTTTGAGACGGAGTCTCGCTCTGTCACCTAGGCTGGAGTGCAGTGGCGCAATCTCGGCTCACTGCAAGCTCCGCCTCCCAGGTTCACGCCATTCTCCTGGCTCAACCTCTCCGAGTAGCTGGGACTACAGGCGCCCGCCACCACGCCCGGCTAATATTTTTTGTATTTTTAGTAGAGACAGGGTTTCACCGTGGTCTCGATCTCTTGACCTCGTGATCCGCCCACCTCGGCCTCCCAAAGCTGAGATTACAAGCGTGAGCCACCGCGCCCGGCCCAGACCTTCTTAAAGAGACTTTAAGGGCTGCGAAGGCAAGTGAGTCTGGACTTTGCAAAAGTCCTTCCTGTACGGGGCCCTGGATTTCTTATCTCATTTCTGGGCCAGGAACGAGCATTCTTTCCCTCTATGATTAGGGCTTTCGTAGATGTACCGCCTCTGAATTGAAGACAAGGCAAATAATAATGAGTGCAGTCTTTGCCTCCCTTGCGAAGTTCGGTGGAGACACTCGGTCCCCTGAAATGGATGAAGGGCGAGGGGAGGAGGTCTCAGGATTTTTCCTCGCTTTTCTTAGAACCAACAGGCTCAAATCAAACGGTTGGACTTGCTTACTCCTGAAGTCTAGAGGCTTACTTCCTGGAATCCAAGCGGATGTGGAGCCCATGGCGTCCTCTGGCGCTCTCGGTCTCTTCGACCCCTTTTTATTGTGTTGACGATAAATGGGGCAGGATTCCCCTCCTGCAGCACCTGCAGCATCCCGTCCAGGATCCACCTGGGAGCTGAGAGGAAGAAAAGTGTCGGGTATCAGGGGGTTCTCGGGCTATGCTGAGAAGCAAGGAATGCTGAAGAAGGGACCTGAGGGAAGGGCTTATAGTGATGTGGGAATGGGAATGAAAGGACTGGAAAGGGGCGACAGTCACTTGGGTGAAACTGCAAGCCGCGACGTAGCCTATGGGCGGTAGCGTGGCCGAGCGGTCTAAGGCGCTGGATTAAGGCTCCAGTCTCTTCGGGGGCGTGGGTTCGAATCCCACCGCTGCCAGAGTGAGGTATTTTTTTTTTTTTCCCCCTCGTCACTCTAACCCAGTAGAGGTCCATTTTCAAGCCTTGTGTGGGCAGTTCTCACAGCTTCCTAAGTGAGGCAGGTTCCTCTTCTGTTTTCCTAGGGGCCACAGATAACATTCATATGTACAGTCCCACAAACAGTGCCCAAATGTTTCTCGATTTAGGGGCTCAGACATCTCGTCCCCTAGTTATTCCCTTCTGTGTCCTTCATGTGTTTTCATTCACTTTGCAAGATTTGTGAACCAACCAAGGGCAATTCTAAGGAAAAAGTACAAGCTTCTTAAGTCCAGACTCAAGAATAAATAAGCCACGCACGCTCATCTGCCCTATTTTCCATTGTCTTCTCCAAGGGATAAATGTGCTAAGGCTGAGAAAACAAAAGAACCAACAAACCTAGAGCCTTTCCCCCTTCACCTATCCTCAGAGAGCAGTTCAAGGCCCTTAGTTGAACACAGTTGAAGAGTTAGCTTTTGAGATTCTGATATCATCTTAAACAGTAAACATTGTTCCTTTCCTTTTTTTTTTTTTTAAGAAATAAGGTGGAGGCTCATAGAATAGAAAGAATGACACCTGTTTTAGGGAAGAAGGACTTGATCTGTTATTTACCTGGATCTGGGGTAGTTTAGACCATCTTTTAAGGCTAGGAGACTCGAGGAGATAGAATGGAGAGTTTGTGTGTGCAGGGAGGTGGGTAGATGCTTAGGAGCACTTTACAGTCGCCTAGCCAGAAGTCTTCTAATTTCACTGCTTCTTTCCTCACCTTCCAAAAGATGTATCCAATACATACTAATTGAGCAGATATTTTGTAACAGGCACCTTGCTTGGTTGGAGATACAATAAAAGGATGAATGCCAGCAAATGATTCCAGGGTTCCTTAGCAATTCAGTCTTGAGAGACTAGAGAGGCACATTAAGCATAATTGACCAATAATTAATATTAAGATTGACTAAAGTAGTAATTTATATCTGAGTATTTCTTCCAGACATGCTACGTATATATGTGGTCTATTTGCTATATGTTGTACTCACAATTACTAGATAAATAACCATGTTATCTTAATAAAGTTAAGATTTGAAAAAATGAATGACTACGTCCAGCACTATACCATCCTCGTTTGGTCATCCATACTAAAGGACACCTATTTGTAGGGTCATCTGGACGCTAAGATGTCCACCTGGGAGCTGGGACCTGGAAAGGCAAAAGAAGATAGGAGGAGGAAGAGAAATAATTATTCCCTTTTGAACTTGTAAAATTTAGCCTAGCGAGTGAAGGCAAAAAGGAAGTCTAAAGTCTCCCAAAAGTCTAAGCTGGGCTGTCCCACTGAGTATTCATTCATTCATTTATTCATTCACTCATGCTTTCATTTATGCATTCATGCAACAAGCATTGGTTGAGCTTCTACAAAGCAGCAGACCGTGGGCTATCAAAGAGGACTGAGACTCAGCCCTGCACTTAAGGCATTTTGGAGGAATGCAGGAGACAGATTTTAAAAATTCAAGCCCATGGTTACAACTGAGGGGCAGTGCCAGGATACTCGGAGGTTGTTCTAGAGGCATCTGTAGGTATCGTACAATGAATAAATGAGGCTGTAGAAAGTAGATAGTTTATTTTTTCTTTTCTCTCTTTTCTCTCTTTCAAACCGTGAGACTAAAATTCAACTTACCTTTTCGTGGGCTGGAAACGAAAGAAAATAAAATCTCCAGGAATAACCATATTCCCAGAGCAGTATACTGTCCTGCCCCGAAGGATGGAAAAAAATCTGGGAGAAAGGCTCAGTGGAAACAGTGTGTGAGCCCTCCCTCTCCCATCCCTGCGTTTGGCACTCCAAAACAAAAAACTGCCCCTGTAAAATTACTTCAAATCAATTAGTAAGTAGAAGAAAAGAGAGACCCCAGGTGGATCCAGTAGCCAAGCAGTCCTAAGGAGGGTTCCATGGTGTAATGGTTAGCACTCTGGACTCTGAATCCAGCGATCCGAGTTCAAATCTCGGTGGAACCTTTCATTTCTCTCCTTTTGCCTTGCTTCCGGTAACTTGAGCGTGAACCTTGCTGCTTTCATTTTCAGTTTCATCACTTTTATTTTTGATGGTTTCTGGTCATGAGGAAAAACATGTAATCTGCGGTCCCAATAACCTATGAGCTCAGGGCCAGTATGTAATGATGGAGTCTGTATACATGTCTTTCTATTCCTACCTAGTCTAGTTTTCTCCCAGGACGCCTCTGGGTGAGTGCTCATGTAGTAAATGAATGCTCCTTTTAACGAACTGACTAAAGCAGGGCAAAACGTGATTCACTACTAAACAGCGAACAAGACTGAAAAGGAAGGGGGCAGACCTCATTGAGAGTGCATCATTTTAATTAGAATCGAAAAAGTTGAGGTAGAAAGAATGAAAACACAGAAATGGTTGAGAAAGTAGAGTAGAGGGAGAATAAAATGGCTGTGTCAGAAGTGGGATTCGAACCCACGCCTCCATTGGAGACCAGAATCCTCAACACGAGGAAGCCAAGCTTGAGTCTGGCGCCTTAGACCACTCGGCCATCCTGACACCTGGGATACTTGCCCTCGCAAATCAATATAATCTTCGATTGTAATGAATGTTTAACCAGCGTTAAGTCATTACTACATTCGCGATTTAATGAAAGAAATGGAAAAGTAAATTCCTACAAGTGAACAAAACGTTCTATCTAAATGGAATCAGGAACCGTGACTCAACTCGCGAGGCTCTCCTCCCAATTCAGGCTAGAATTCAGCGTTTCTTGCCCCTCGCCCCCTTCTACACTTCCCTGCACGACCCGGGTACAGGGGCGCGAGCATCCTAACAACCCAGCCGCGACTCTGCCCTGAACAAGAAAGAACACATAGCATGACAAGAAAAAAACACGTATCCACGACAAGAAAGAATACATAGCACGGGGGCTGTTCCCGAGATACTGCTTAGCAAACTAATCAAAGAGTCTTCAGGCCCAACATCTCTAGGTCCTTCATTTATTTCTCCCTTGCAGTTCGGGATGCCATTCCCACCCACTGTGTTATTTTTTCTCATAGCATCCTGTCTCTTCCATCATAGCACTTGTCACGATTAGTAACCACATATTGATTTGATTAATAACCGAATGCCACTCCTTGTTCTGATTATTTCATGCTGCATAATAAACTGTCCCAACAGGTAGGGATCACTGGGATGATTTTTCTGTTACACCTGGCATTGACTGGCAACTCAGAATGTATCCATTTGGCAATTGGGCTGCTCTTCATTGACAATCCTCCTGCTTTTGACAGGGAATGGCTGGAAAGATGGCCTCAGTGAGCCCACTCCCCCTTTATGGAGTCCCATGGTAGAGTAGTTGGACGTCACTATGGACCGAGTTGTGTCCACTCAGCCCGCCACACACACACAGCTCCCAACTCATGTTTTGGAATTTTAACCCCCAATGTGACTATATTTGAAGATTATTTTATTTTATTTTATTTTATTTTTTATTATTATTATTATTTTATTTATTTTTTTTTTTTGAGGCAGAGTCTCGCTGTCGCCCAGGCTGGAGTGCAGTGGCGCAGTCTCGGCTCACTGCAGGCTCCGCCCCCCGGGGTTCACGCCATTCTCCTGCCTCAGCCTCCCGAGTAGCTGGGACTACAGGCGCCCGCCATCTCGCCCGGCTAATTTTTTGTATTTTTAGTAGAGACGGGGTTTCACTGTGTTAGCCAGGATGGTCTCGATCTCCTGACCTCGTGATCCGCCCGCCTCGGCCTCCCAAAGTGCTGGGATTACAGGCGTGAGCCACCGCGCCCGGCCTATTATTATTTTTTTAGATAGAGTTTTGCTCTGTTGCCCAGGCTGGAGTGCAGTGCCTCAATCTTGGCTCACTGCAACTTCCGCCTCCTGAGTTCAAGTGATTCTCTTGTCTCAGGCTCCTGAGTAGCTGGGATTACAGGTGTGCACCACCACGCCCGGCTGATTTTTGTATTTTTAGTAGAGACAGGCTTTCGCCATGTTGGCCAGGCTGGTCTTGAACTCCCAGCCCCAAGTGATACACCTGCCTCAGCCTCCCAAATTGCTGGAATTACAGGTGTGAGCCACGGCGACTGCCTGGAGATAGGATCTTTACAGGGATAACAATTAAGGATAAATGATGTCATAAGAGTGAGGCCCTAAGCTGATAATACTGGTGTCCTTATAAGAAGAAGAAGAGACATTAGAGGTGCATGTGCACAGAGAAAAGTTCATATGAGGACATAGTCAGAAAGCGGCTGCCTGTGAGCCAAGGAGAGAGACCTCAGGAGAAACCAACCCTACAGACTTTAATCTTGGACTTCCAGTATCCAGAAAATAAAACGTGAGAAAATAAATTTCTGGTTTTTAAGCCATCTAGTATTTTGTATGCCAGCCTGAGGAGACTAATAAAGATATATCTATGGTGTCTCAGGACTCAGAGACACAAGACAGGGGCTGTCAGCCCTCTTACAGCCCTGGCCTGGCACTGGTATAGAATCACTTCTGCCATACAGGGTTAGTCAAGAGTACTCATAGGCCAGCCCACCAGATTCAAGGGAGTGGAGGAGTGGGCTGCACCCTGTTTTTTTGTTGTTGTTGTTGTTGTTTGTTTGTTTGTTTTTTGAGACAGAGTTTCACTCTTGTTGCCCAGGCTGGAGTGCAATGGTGTAATCTTGGCTCACTGTAACCTCCACCTCCCAGGTTCAAGTGATTCTCCTGCCTCAGCCTCCCAAGTAAATGGGATTACAGGCATGCGCCACCACACCCAGCTAATTTTGTATTTTTAGTAGAGACAGGGTTTCTCCATGTTGGTTAGGCTAGTCTTGAACTCCTGACCTCAGGTGATCTGCCTGCTTCGGCTTCCCAAAGTGCTGGGATTACAGGCGCAAGCCACCGCGCCCGGCCTTTTTTTTTTTTTTTAAGACGAGGATCTCACTCTGTTGCCCAGGCTGGAGTGCAGTGGCATGATCATAGCTCACTGCAGCCTCAAACTCCTGGGCTCAGGCAATCCTTCCACCTTAGCCTCCCAAGTAGCTGGAACTACAGGCATATGCCATGATGCCCAACTTACATATCTTGGTGATCCAATGTCATGTGCATATGAGAGGTCTCTAAGATAGTGACAATCTTGGAGACAGCTACCATCCCTGCCTCCATCCAGCCCCCAGTGGCCTGTCAGCTCCATAGGGCAGGAATCTTATCTAGTGTGTCTACCAGGCATAGTCTGCTCATATTCAAAATGCCTGTGTTAAAATCAAGGAAATCCTCAACCCCTTGCTGTTTGAAAGAATGGGTCAGATTAGCTTTCCCTCCCACTGTCTTCAAAGATTTTATCCCCAGGAAATAGAATATAGCTAAATGTTGGGAAGCACATAACCAATTCAAAAATAAATGATATTTAGATGACTAATGACAATTACATTTTTCAGTGGGTCTTGATGTATAGACCAGTGAGCATTATCTCAGTCCCCTTGCCATGGTAATTGGTTCAGGAATAGGTAGTAAAACCAAACCTAAGCCAACTGGCACATGAATTTCTCTGTCCACAAGGATTAGTCCAATCAATAAGAGCAAAACACAGGGCTTTGCTGGCTGGGAAAGACAAGTCATTGATACTGTGACTGCAGAAATTTTTTAAAATTTATTTTGACATAATTGTAGATTCACATACAGTTATAGGATGTAATTAAGATCCAGTAGCTGGGCGCAGTGGCTTGCTCCTATAAGCCTTGCACATTGGGAGGCAGAGGCAGGAAGATTGCTTGAGGCCAGGAGTTCAAGATCAGCCTGATCAACATGGCAAAACCCCGTCTCTACTAAAAATACAAAAATTACCTGGCCATGGTGGCACATGCCTGTAACCCCAGCTACTTGGGAGGCTGAGGCATGAGAATTGCTTGAACCCCGGAGGCGGAGGCTACAGTGAGCCAAGATCACGCCACTGCACTCCAGCCTGGGCGACAGAGCAAGACTCTGTCTCCAAAATAATAAAATAAAATAAAAATAAAGATCCAGCATACCCTTCACTCAGTTTCTCCCAATGGTAACATCTTGCATAAATATAGTACAATATCACACCAGGAAATTATTATTGATAAAATCCACCAATCTTACTCAGATTTCACCATTTTTACATACACTCATGTGTTTGTGTGTGTTTAGTTCTATACAATTTTATTGCATGTGTAAATATCACATAGGAACAACATTACAGTCAAGATACAAAACTGTTCCATCACAAGGATCCCTCAGGGTACCCTTTTATAGCCACAGACACCTCCTTCCCTTCTCTCTCCCTAATGCCTAGCAACTACTCATCTGCTCTCTATCTCTGTAATTTTATCATTTCAAGAATGTTGTGGGCTGGCCACAGTGGCTCACTCCTGTAATACCAGCACTTTGGGAAGCCGAGGCAGGTGGATCATTTGAGGTCAAGAGTTGGAGACTAGCCTGGCCAACATGGTGAAAACCCGTGTTAACTAAAAATACAAAAAAAAAAAAAAAAAAATAGCTGGACATGGTGGTACATGCCTTAATCCTAGCTACTCCGGAGGCTGACACAGGAGAATCGCTTGAAGCCGGGAGGCAGAGGCTACAGTGAGCCGAGATTGTCCCACTGCACTCCAGCCTAAGTAACACAGTGAGACTCTTTCTCAAAAAAAAAAAAAATAAATAAATAAATAAATAAATAAATAAATAAATAATTGTTATTAATGGAATCATACAAATCACAACCTGAGATGGACATTTCTTACTCAGCATAATTTCCCTGAGATCTATCCAAGTTGCTGCCTATCTCAGTAGTTCATTTTTATCTCTGGGTAGTATTTCATGACACGGATGTGCCACTGTTTAACTCTTCACCATTCGAGGACATTTGAATTATTTCTAGGCTTGGCTATTACGAACAACGTTTTGTGCAGATTCTTGGGTGAACAAACATTTTTATTTCTCTGAGATAAATGCCCAGTGACATGCAAATTTGAGACTCTAAACTGCAGCAGCTGTTTGGCTACCTCATCAGAGAGATTCCACCCTGATGACCCAATATAAAGTAATAACCATCACTCTTCATCTTCCATATTCTGATTCATTCCACTTTATGGCGTGTTTCATACCACATGTTTATTGCTTGGTGTGCTTATCATCCATCTTTCCCTCTAGAAAGTAATTCATGACCCCAGCAACCTTGTCTGTTTTGTTCCACACAGTGTCCTGGAATCTAGAAGACTGGCACATAATTGACACCCAACAAACATTTGTTGAATAAATTAATGAGTAAATAAATGTCAGACAGCTTTCCCTATTAGTAGATTATTTCTTCTTCTTCTTCTTCTTCTTCTTCTTCTTCTTCTTCTTCTTCTTCTTCTTCTTCTTCTTCTCCTTCTCCTTCTCCTTCTCCTTCTTCTTCGTCTTCTTCCTCTTCCTCCTCCTCCTCTTCCTCTTCCTCTTCCTCTTCTTCTTCTCCCTCCTCCTTCTTCTTTGTTTTTGTTTTTGGAAACTGCATAGCATTTCATTGTACACCTGCATAATATTTTCATTAACTTATCCCCTGTTGGAGCATATTGATGTTGGTCCCAGTATCTTACAAATCCAAATAATGCTGTAATGGCAATCCTTGTATAATCAAACATCTCTGTCCAGATGGGAGAGAAGCAGAGTAGAAGGTTCTAAGAGTGCGTGCATTTAAATTTTTTTAGTGATTGTCAATTTTTTTTTTTTTTCTTTTAATCAAGATGGAGTTTCGCTCTTGTCACCCAGGCTGGAGTACAATGGCGTGATCTCGGCTCACCGCAACATTTGCCTCCTGGGTTCAAGCTATTCTCCTGCCTCAGCCTCCCGAGTAGCTGGGATTACGGGCATGTGCCAACACGCCCGGCTAATTTTGTATTTTTAGTAGACATAGGGTTTCTCCATGTTGGTCAGGCTGGCCTCGAACTCCTGACCTCAGGTGAGCCACCCGCCTCAGTCCCGAAAAGTGTTGGGATTACCGGCGTGAGCCACCGTGCCCAGCCCAATTGTCAAATTGCTTTCAATGGTGTTCTCCCAATTTACATTCTCACAGTTACTGGAATTCCTCATATTCTCATCAATACTGAATACTGTCAAAGTTTTAAATCTTTGCTAATCTCATAAATTAAAATTAACGTCACCTCGTTTCACATGTTTATTGACCATTTGTTCTTTATCTCTGTACCATCTGTTCATGACCTTTGCTCATTTTTCTTCTCTCTTTTTTTGCTTTTATTTGCGCAAATATTTTGTCTCAAGGAAATTCATCCTTTGTTTAATTTGCTAAAAACATCTTTCCCCAATTTTCCTTTATCATTCAGCTATTTAGAAAATTTTTTTATCATAAGTCATCTAATTTTGAATTCTGTATAATCAAATTTATCCATTTGTGACTTTTGTGGGGTCATGTTTAGAAAGAGCTTCCAGATGACAAGTGCTTTAAAAAAATCAGTTTTCTTTTTCCTAGAATTTTTATGGATTTTCTTAAAAAAATGTCATTGATCAATAATATAGTTCAGTATAAGAAGTGAGATATTTTTTCTCCTCAATAGCTAGCCAGTTATTCCAGGATCATTTATTGAATGTATAGCACCAACCTGCAATTTCTCCTGTATCTTGTACTAAATTCTTTTTTTTTTTTTTTTTTTTTTTTTGGAGATGGGGTCTGGCTCTGTCACCCATGCTGGAGTGCAGTGGTGCAACCTCGGCTCACTGCAACTTCTGCCTCCTGGGCTCCAGGATCTTCCCACTTTAGCCTCCCCAGTAGCTGGGACCACAGGCACACGCCACCACACCCAGCTAATTTTTTGTATTTTTGGTAAAGACTGGGTTTCACCATGTTGCCCAGGCTGGTCTCAAACTCCTAAGCTCAAGCCCTGCCCTCCCAAAGTGCTGGGATTACCCTGCATGAGCCACCGCGCCTGGCCCTTATGTTAATGTTAAATTCTTATTGATATTTTGTCTTTTTCTCCATTTCCCATTCTGTCTCATCTATATGTTGGCTTCTTAAGTACTGTATTCTTGTATTTATTATAATAATTTTTTATTTTTCCAGAGTAAGTAAGGTTAGTATCAGTTGGTAAA
Source organism: Hylobates moloch (assembly GCF_009828535.3). NCBI lineage: Eukaryota > Metazoa > Chordata > Mammalia > Primates > Hylobatidae > Hylobates > Hylobates moloch. The sequence continues at coordinate 27,884,043 of NW_026652295.1, read as the reverse complement.
AGACAGATAAGAGAGGAGATACAAGAAGCAGAAATACTTTAGATCTCATCAGGTCCCACTCAGTTTGCTGCTTGGAAGAAGAATGATCCAAGGCGGGAGGGATCAACAGTATAAAATGTCACAGGTAAGTGACGACTATCTGGGCCTGTGGTGTGGGGGGAAAAGATTTACCAAAACAGTTGTAGGTAAAGAAAGGCAGATTTATTACAGAAAGTAGAAAAATATGTTGTCAGGGAGACAACAGGCAGTATCAACAGAAGAGAAGCTGACTACAAAGAAACAAAGACTTGCTAGGGATTTTATACAATGGAACTTGGACTGATTGATAACGCTAAGGTATCAGGAAGCTTAACCCGCACTCTTCTGTCAGCCAAGGTGCCTGACAAATTGAGGCGTTTGATGGTAAGCAGGAAGTTTGTGAGTTATGTACAGGAGGGCCATGTGCCCTGGGCCATAAAAAAAGCAGACCTATCACTTGTTTGCTTTATCTCTGCTTTCCCCTGGTCCCACCAGCCTGACTCCTTTTCCCTGATTAGGACTCCACATAAAATGCCTTCGAGATGTTAAGATGAAGACTGAAAAGTGTCCCTTGGATTTGGCCAATACTAGTAAAAGTCACTCGTTCCCTTAGGGCAGGGAGGTTTAGAGGAGGCAGGAGGGAATTCATTTTAAAACGGTATATTTTATTTTATTTATTTTCTGAGACAGAGTCTCACTCCTGTCGCCCAGGCTGGAGTGCAACAGCGCGATCTTGGCTCACTGCAACCTCCGCCTCCCAGGTTCAAGCGATTCTCCTGCCTCAGCCTCCCGAGTAGCTGAGGTTATAGGCATGCGACACCATGCGTGCATAATTTTTGTATTTTTAGTAGGGACAGGGCTTCCCATGTTGGCCAGGCTAGTCTCAAACTCCTGACCTCAGGTGATCCGCCCGCCTCAGCCTCCCAGAGTGGGTTTATAGGCGTGAGCCACTGTGCCTGGCCTTAAAACAGTATATTTTAGGCCGGGCGCGGTGGCTCACGCCTGTAATCCCAGCACTTTGGGAGCCTGAGGCGGGCGGATCACGAGGTCAGGGAATCGAGACCATCCTGGCTAACACGGTGAAACCCCGTCTCTACTAAAAAAATACAAAAAATTAGCCGGGCATGGTGGCGGGTGCCTGCAGTCCCAGCTACTCAGGAGGCTGAGGCAGGAGAATGGCGTGAACCCGGGAGGAGGAGCTTGCGGTGAGCCGAGATCGTGCCACTGCACTCCAGCCTGGGCGACAGAGCGAGACTCTGTCTCAAAAAAAACATATTTTTTTAATATTTTTAGGCGGATTAAGTCTGTCGCCAGGCTGAGTGCGGCTGATAATCTCACCACAACCTCCGGTTCAATGATTTCTCTGCCTCACCTCTGTTGCGCATGCTCGGCTAATTTTTGTATTTTTAGTAGAGACGGGGTTTCACTGTGTTGGCCACGCTGGTCATGATCTCCTGACCTCGGGATCCGCCCACCTCAGCCTCCGGAAGTGCTGGGATTACAGGCCTAAGCTACCGGGCCTATTAATAAAAATTATATTAGGCCTTTATACTAAAGAATTTGGACAATGTCCCAGAGGCAAAAACAAACAAATAAACAACAACAAAAAAACCCCACAAAACTTTGAAGATGTCTGAGTAAGAAGTGACAGAATGAAAAGCATTTTCTTCTTTAAGAATTTTTAAGGATGATTCTATTCTTTGAGGTGGTATTTGAATCAGTGAAAAAGTAGAAATAGAGAAATTAATGGGAAGGCTGCACGGTTACCGATTCTTTGAAAAATACTTGTAAACTGACACACTGGTGCAATAACAGGTTAGGATTAGTAATAGAAATTACCATGAACAGGTAAATTAAGCAAACCAAAATTCCATGAAATCTGGATGATGAAGGGAAGACAGTAAACACTCAAGGAAGGGGGCCTGGGCATGGTGGCTTCTGCCTGTAATCCCCTCACTTTGGGTGGCTGAGATGGGAGGATCACGATCATGTGAGTCCAGGAGCTCTTGACTAGCCTAGGCAACATAGTAAGACCACATCTCTTAAAATTTCTTTTTTCTTACAAAATTTATTGAGAAAAAGACAGGTGTAACTTTTTTAAATTAAAAAAAAGGAAGGGGACTGTTAGAGATTGCTAAATGTAAATATTCCCTTTCCTCCTACTCCCACCTTGTTCTACCCAACTCATCTATTTTGTTGTACCTTTTTAAAATTTTCTTTTTCCTTTTTTTTTCTTTTTTGAAATGGAGTCTTGCTCTGTTGCCCAGGCTAGAGTGCAGTGGTCTGATCTCGGCTCCCTGCAATCTCTGTTTCCCAGGCTCGAGTGATTCTCCAGCCTCAGTCTCCAGGGTAGTTGGGATTACAGGTGAGCACCACCGTGCCCAGCGAGTTTTTGTATTTTTGGTAGAGACAGGGTATCACCATGTTGGGCAGGCTAGTCTTCAACTCCTGGGCTTAAGCGATCCGCCCGCCTCAGCCTCCCAAAGTGATGGGATTACAGGCATGAGCCACCACACCCTGCCTGTTCTACCTTTCTTTACCCCCAGGTCACCTGCCTCCAGAGGTAATAAAGGGTTGGTAAGATAAACACAATCAATTCTGAAAAACAAAGCCAAACTCAAGGCTTGCATCCCCCAAGTAAGGGAGAAGATGAAGGGCAGCTTTATCTACCTATCTATATCTCTCATATTTCTGCACTGTATTGCAATGCTTATTAGTCCTTTTTGGAGTAAATGAGAATAGACATATCCTTTAATTCTTACAAATTTCATTGTTGACCCAATCTCAAACCAAGACCAGACTGTGGTGTGGCCTGGCCCAAGTACTCTACATTTTTCTGGAAATGGGCTAGGGCTATTTGGGACTGGATTTTGAACGACTGGGTACTCAAGAGTATGGTTGAGAAGGTGGATGTGGGTTTGGGGCTGGCAAGTCTACTTAGTCCCTCAGACTTCTTGTCCCATGGGGAAGAGGACCAGAGTGGAACTCTCTAAAGCGATGATGTGGGCTGCTTTGCCTACGGAGTACCCATTCTTTATTCCTTTACTTTCTTAATAAACTTACTTTCACTTTGAAAAAATAAAATAAAAAAAAAGTGATGGTCTGGAAGCAGAAGCCCGCCTTGCTCAGATAGCAGGATATTGAGAAAATCTCAAAGAAAACTAGGAAACACCAAGTAAGGGATAAGAAAGCAACATAAAAATGCTGGAGGTCTACTGGATGATGAGACAATGAGTATTCTGGGACTCCAAGACCCTGGGCCACCGCAGGATTCTTAGTCTCTCTATACTTCAGAAAGGAGCAAGCAATTTTTAGTTGCTACTCAATACAACAACCCTATGTAGTGGGCATTTTATTACTATTTTAATGGATAAACAATCTTATGGTTCAAAAAGTAAAAGATGTAACAAAATCTACTTCTTACTGCGGTACAATTATCATCCCCATTTCACACGAGGAGAAACTGAGGTAAATGAATGGTAAACCAACTTGCTTGGGCACAAGTGAGAGGTAGCAGAACTGGGCTTGTTATTGACACACAGAAATGTTACCATCTGATAATGAAACTTTTCTTTTTCTAAACAAAACTTAAGTGCCTACAAATGGGGCTGTTTAATAAAAGGCCTCACTTATCAGGTGGGCTCAGTCGGTGACCCGCCTCATCCTCCAGCCTCTTGGGGAGGCCAGGTGTTTGCGCTCCCCAGCACCTACACAAAGCCAGCTTTCTTTCTTTCTTTTCTTTTTTTGAGACAGAGTCTCCCACTGTCCCCCAGACTGGAGTGCAGTGGCGATCTCGGGTCACTGCAACCTCCGCCTCCTGGGTTCAAGCGATTCTGCTGCCTCAGCCTCCTGAGTAGCTGGGACTACAGGCGCCTACCCGGCTAATTTTTCTATTTTTAGTAGAGATGGGGTTTTACCATGTTGGCCAGGATAGTCTCGATCTCCTGACCTCGTGATCCACCCGCCTCGGCCTCCCAAATGCTGGGACTACAGGCGTGAGCCACTGCGCGCGGCCAAAGCCAGCTTTCTTTTGCAGGGGCTGAGACCTGGCACCAAGAGGAAACCCAACAAAAGACTAGGGGCCCGGGCCCGGCAGCCGCAGAAGTTTATAGGCCCGGAGCGTGTGGCACCAGCTGCTCTTGTGACCAGTGCCCTAGGCTAGAGCTTCGGCGCGATCCGCCCAAGGGAGAGTGGCGAAGCCTCCTCGGCCTTTCCAAGAGGAAACTGCTCAGGCCCCGAGGCCACGAAATATTGTCACTCGCTGGAAGCGCGGGCCAAGCCCCGCCCCCGCGAGCCGCCTCTTCCGCTCGCGCTGGGGTGGGGTTTACGCGGCCGCCGGGATCCGCTCGGACGCGGCCACGTTGTCTTGCGCTCTTTGCCCGCCTGGCCCTGAGACCCTGACCCTCGGCTACCCATTCCTGCCCCACTAGCGTGGCCGCGAGCCTCTGTGCGCCGGCCGTATTCCCGCGCTCGTTTAGGGGGCACAGGCGCAGGGAGCGGCCGGGCCACTCTGAGCCTTCGGTGCGCGGGCGCGCTGGGATACGGGCCCGAGAGGCGCCGCCCTCCGTCCGCTCGGTGCCTCTTAGGAACAGCGAACCGGAGAGAGCGCCGGAGAGTTGGGCTCCGTGCAGAGCTCGGCGCCGGGGCCCATGCCCGTGCGCCCCCGCAGGCCGGCGTCATGGCCTCCGGGAGCGTGGCCGAGTGCCTGCAGCAGGAGACCACCTGCCCCGTGTGCCTGCAGTACTTTGCAGAGCCCATGATGCTCGACTGCGGCCATAACATCTGTTGCGCGTGCCTCGCCCGCTGCTGGGGCACGGCAGAGACTAACGTGTCGTGCCCGCAGTGCCGGGAGACCTTCCCGCAGAGGCACATGCGGCCCAACCGGCACCTGGCCAACGTGACCCAACTGGTGAAGCAGCTGCGCACCGAGCGGCCGTCGGGGCCCGGCGGCGAGATGGGCGTGTGCGAGAAGCACCGCGAGCCCCTGAAGCTGTACTGCGAGGAGGACCAGATGCCCATCTGCGTGGTGTGCGACCGCTCCCGCGAGCACCGCGGCCACAGCGTGCTGCCGCTCGAGGAGGCGGTGGAGGGCTTCAAGGTGAGGGCGCGGATCCGGGAGGGCGGGAGCGCGAGTCGGACAAAGGGAGGAGAGAGCCAAAGGGGCTTCCCTTTTTCCGCCTAGAAAATGGCTGAGCCGGACGTGTGGTTCACAGCCGTCATTTCCTCTCTGTCCGCTCCAGAGCCTCAGCACTCAGATTTGGAGGAAAACCTGTAGCTGGCGAGGAAGCCAGGAATGTCCCCACCCCCACTCTCCTTTCTCTATTTACCCCCATGTTTCCTGTCTCACGGACACATGGTACACGGAGACATCCTTTTGACAGTATAAAAGTGCATAAAACCGCGTGCACATCGACAAGCTGCAGACACTCGTACTCCCATCGGCTCTCAGACAAAACGCAGTTGGACGTTAACTGATTTATGCCCATTCCTTAGTCTATAAGCATTTCCCCAGCACTTTCCTGCAATCCGTCCTGGTCTAGAAACTCACAGAAAAGAACAGCTTTTCGCTACTTGAGTAAGTCACTTAACCACTCTGAGACTCAGGAGATAACACAGTTATGAGGAATATTGTGGAATCATGTGACTCACAGAGCCCTTTATGAACTGGCACAGCTAAACAGAAACGTGGAAACAAAGTATTACATATAAAACAGTTGTAAGGTGACCTTCAAGGAGTCCATGATACTGTGTATTTTCTGTACGTTGAGGGCTTCAGGAATGCGTACACAATTATGTCCGTGTTTAAATATGAGTACATTCATGTGTAATCAATCACTTAACATTTATGTTCCTTTCAGCTGTATTTCACTCACTTTGGTGAGAACTCTTGAGTAGGTTGGGAAGATGGTTGCCCATTTCACACATGAGGGAAATAATAAGTCACGTTAATAGTGTGCCTATGTGGAAGAGCTACAATACAACATAGCTCTAAGCCTGCTACTCCAGTCACAGTTCCGCTAAGTCATGCAATATCCTACCAGGGACAGGTAGATGACTCGTTGTTTAAGATAGACAAATAGTCCTGACGAGGTAGCTGAGTGGTTGAAGCCACAGGCTGCTAAGATAGACACAGATTGCCAAAGGAGTGGCTTGTTGGCCCCTGCGCCCTGAGTCTTTCTCTTGTGGGTGGCAGTGTGGCCTAAGGATAAGTGCCAATTAGAGACTTGGCATCAGGTGTGTGGACTCCATGTGTGTGATAAGAAGTGCCATGCTGATACTAAGGTCTACCTAATTTTGAACTGCCCATCTGTTTTGCTTTTCTCAGGAGCAAATCCAGAACCAGCTCGACCATTTAAAAAGAGTGAAAGATTTAAAGAAGAGACGTCGGGCCCAGGGGGAACAGGCACGAGCTGAACTCTTGGTAAGGGTTGTTGGAATTCACAGTTGGTTCTTCTGGTCCTCCCCTCTTCTGTAGAGCTGATGTTAATTCCCTTAAACTTGTCCAGCATGTCACCCAGAACTTGTAGGTAGAAGTGGATCAACCGCACATGGCAGTGGGAACTCGCCTGGAGAACTAAGACATTCCCTTACTTTTGGGGAAAGCATGGAGAAGCCAAGTTTGGAACCCTTGGAAATCAGACCTGTCAGTTTACTTTAACCTGCTAACTGCGTAGACCAAGGTTGATCCTTGGCAAAGCTGAGATAGGTAAAATTATTAGATACAGTTAGCTTGCGTTGGTACCATTCTGCAGACAATTGCTAATAGTGGATTTGTGTAATCCCCGCTGTTGCTTCTCTTTGGGTTATTCTCCTTTCTTAACAATGCCTTAATTCTGAATTTTTTACTCTGCCCTCTTCCTCCAGTCTCTCAAGGCCTCAACAAGTGGCTGATGTGTTAATTTATATTAGGGGTATATGGGAATTTTTTTTTTTTTGGCCGGGTCTCACTCTGTCACCCAGGCTGGAGTGCAATGGGGAGGTTTTGGCTCACTGCAACCTCTGCCTCCCAGTTCAAGCGATTCTCCCACCTCAGCCTCCCAGGTAGCTGAGGCTACAGGCGTATGCCAACAGACTCAGCTAATTTTTGTATTTTTAGTAGAGATGGGGTTTCACCATATTGCCCAGGCTGGTCTCCAACTCCTGACCTCAAGTGATCCACCTGCCTTGGCCTCCCAAAGTGCTGGGATTACAGGTGTGAGCCACTGCACCCAGCCCGGAATTTTGTTTTGAAAAGAAAAAAAAAAAAACAAGGCGGGGCATGGTGGCTCACACTTGTAATCCCAGCACTCTGCGAGGCTGAGGTGGGCGGATCACCTGAGGTCAGGAGTTCAAGACCAGCCTGGCCATGTGAAACCCTGTCTCTACTAAAAATACAAAAAATTAGCTGGGCGTGGTGGTGCACACCTGTAATCCCAGCTATTCAGGAGGCTGAGGCAGGAGAATTGCTTGAACCCGGGAGGCGGAGGTTGCAGTGAGCCGAGATCGCGCCATTGCACTCCAGCCTGGGCAACAAGGGCGAAACTCCGTCTCAAGGAAAAAAAAAAAAAGACAAAAAGTACAGAGACATTTATAAATTTATAATATGCATTTGTATATCCACCACTTAGGTGTTTAAAAATGTTTTTTGAACAATAAATAAAACATTACCAATCTCTACCCACTAGAGGTATTTCTATCTGAAAAGTAAAGTCCCAGACTAGTAGAGTCTAGCGTCATTTTGTCAGTCCTGGTAGGGTGTAGTAAAGAACTTCTGGACCACGAACTCATTCCCATGGTGTCCTTAGATCCCACCACTTGCTCTGCCCACACAATCCACTGAGACTTCAGCTCTCCTTTTTGAAAATAGGTCTGATGGAGAATCGTCTCAGTGAGCCTAAGTGGACTCAAATCATTATGCACACGATGGTATCCTCTGTGGGAGGATTATCAAAGGGGAGAACAGCCCTTCTCTGAGAAATCAGGGCACCTGGACATGCTTCTAGGCTGACACTACTCTGTTGTATAGATGGAGTCATACAACCTCTATGGGCCTCAGTTTGCTCATCTGTGAAACAAGTCAGTTAGACTAGACTAGCAAGGCTAGTACTGCCTTTTTGTCCTCTACAATGGTGTGTGGGTATGTCTTTGGCTGTCTTCAGAAGAATCGAGTGATTGGAGAGGTTGGGCAGAAATGCTAAGTGTCTTACAATGCAAGAAATAGTCCCATGCCAGGCAGAATTGTCCTTCCAAGGTGCCAGTAGCACCCCCTTTGAGAAACACTGAATTAGTTGATATTTAAGGATTGTTTCAGCCTTAATTTTTCATTTCTAAGATTATTTTATATAGTTTATGTCTTTGAAAGAATTACCCAGCTGACACGAAGTATGACCTTTGAAAAGGATTTACAAACAAAGACATATGTGCATAGTGAGTGTCTAAGAAGGGTGGTTAGAGGGATAGTCAGTAGGGGAAGGTTCTCAGGAGAAGCTGAGTTTGGAACAGGTGTTGGCACATTTTTTAAAAAGAGTCAGATAGTGAATATTTTTAGCTTTGTGGGCTATATGGACTGTGTCACAGCTGATTAGCTCTGTTGTAGCTCAAAAGCAGCCATTGCGAATACGTAAATGCAGGGTATGGCTATGTCCAATACAACTTCACTTGACTCCTTTGGAGCTCGTTGCTGGCTCCTTGTTTACTTATTTATTTTGAGACAGAGTTTTGCTCTTGTTGCCCAGGCTGGAGTGCAATGGCACGATCTTGGCTCACTGCAACCTCCGCCTCCCGGGTTCAAGCGATTCTCCTGCCTCAGTCTCCTGAGTAGCTGGGATTACAGGCATGCACCACCACCCCAGCTAATTTTGTATTTTTAGTAGAGATGGTGTTTCTCCATGTTGGTTAGGCTGGTCTTGAACTCCTGACCTAAGGTGATCCGCCCACCTCGGCCTCCAAAGTGCTGGGATTACAGACGTGAGCCACTATGCCCGGCCTGGCTCCTTGTTTAGAACAAAAGTTTATAATAGAGTCCTGTTGGTGGTGGGGGTGGGGTGAAGAACAAAGGACAGTAAGTTATGGCAAACAAATCAGCACCAAGAGTGAATCATGGGGAGACCACCTCTCCCCCTCCCACCCAAAGCTAGAGACAGCAGTTGGTGAACACCCATGAAGGGCAGAGAGCGGGTATGGATTACATATGAAGGGCCCAGGGAAATTGGACAAGGAAACTTATTGGTTGTTCCATCCTCCATAGGGGACATATCTGACCCTGTCACTTTCCTGTGTGACAATCTTCCATGCTTCCCAGTTGGGATAGAGTCCTTACCCCCAGCCTCCCAGGCCAGGCATGACAAGGCCTTACCTTTTCTGGTCCCTTCGCTCAACACTCATGTGCTCCAGCCAGATAGCACCATTTGCTTTCTCTCCCCACTCTTTTACCTGTGCCATTTCTTCTGCCTGGAAAGGTTTCCCGCTCATTGCCTATGTGGTGAACTCTTGTTCATCACATAAACATTGTGTGAAATTGCTTCTGTGAAGATGGTACCAGTTTCTTTCATTGCAGGCTGTCACCCTGTCTTTAATTACCCATCCATGACTACATATTATCACATGAACGTGACTCACTTCTCTGAGTTACTTGAGAACAGGGACTATGTCTTAATAATCACTGGGGTAATGCAGTTCCTGGGCATTATATATCCAGTCAGTAAAGACTGGAAATAATGAGTTAGCACTGTGCTTGTTTTATCCATAATGAGGTCTTGGGGTATGTGGTCACGGGAGAACTATGAAGGCCCTAGAAATGAGCCATTTTTCTCTTTACTGCCTTTCCCTGTCATCTGCATAGAGCCTAACCCAGATGGAGAGGGAGAAGATTGTTTGGGAGTTTGAGCAGCTGTATCACTCCTTAAAGGAGCATGAGTATCGCCTCCTGGCCCGCCTTGAGGAGCTAGACTTGGCCATCTACAATAGCATCAATGGTGCCATCACCCAGTTCTCTTGCAACATCTCCCACCTCAGCAGCCTGATCGCTCAGCTAGAAGAGAAGCAGCAGCAGCCCACCAGGGAGCTCCTGCAGGTAAGGCCTGCAGAGCCCTGCCAGAGCAGCACCCACTGAAAATATCCTCCCTTCTCCTTTGCCAAGTAGTATCCAGGACCCCCTGTCTTCTTTTTAACTCTGCAGGAATAGCAAGAGCTTGCCAAACTCTATATTGTGACCTTGGAAGGAAACTGTGTAAACTAGAAGTTCTGGTTCACACAACTTGAATTAGTCAATTGCATTGTCTCATGGAAATGGCAAAAAGAAGACCTGGTGCTTGTGCCTGCCCAGCACTGACAAGTGGTCTGATTACAGGCAAGGCTTTCAACCTTTTTGGGCCTCGGTGACCTCATTTGTTCAATAATGAGGGGCTTAGACCACATGTCATTCAAAGAGTCTCCTTACTCCAGTATCTTGTAGTTTTAACGTATTACTGTAGTCACAAAACAATGAACACTTGAGCAGGAGTGGTTAGGTTAACTGAGCAGTCCTGTGATTTAACCTTGGTAGAGCAGGTGATAAAGCTGCAGCAGACCTACCCCAGCAAGACTACAGGAAATGAGCTAATGCCTATCTGTCATTTGCTCATTCAGTGCATATTAATTATTTGCTTTGTGTCAGGCACTATTCTAGGCACTGGGATTAAGTGCCAAATAAGCTTTCCTGAATTATATTTTAGTGTGGCGATCAGACAGTTCTTTTTTTGTTTTGTTTTGTTTTGTTTTTTGAGACGGAGTCTCTCTCTGTCGCCCAGGCTGGAGTGCAGTGGCGCAATCTCGGCTCACTGCAAGCTCCGCCTCCCGGGTTCACGCCATTCTCCTGCCTCAGCCTCTCCGAGTAGCTGGGACTACAGGCGCCCGCCACCACGCCCGGCTAATATTTTTGTATTTTTAGTAGAGACGGGGTTTCACCGTGGTCTCGATCTCCTGACCTCATGATCCGCCCGCCTCGGCCTCCCAAAGTGCTGGGATTACAAGCGTGAGCCACCACGCCCGGCCTAGACAGTTCTTATAGGTATTTGATAAAAGCCATTAAAAATGGATGATGGCGGGCCAGGTGTGGTGGCTCACACCTGTAATCCCAGCATTTTGGGGGGCCAAGGCAGGTGGATCACAAGGTCTAGGAGTTCAAGACCAGCCTGGCCAAGATGGTGAAACCCCATCTCCACTAAAAATACAAAAACTAGCCAGGCATGGCTGTGTGCCTGTAGTCCCAGCTACACGGGAGGCTGAGGCAAGGACTTGCCCGAAACCAGGAGGAGGAGGTTGCAGTGAGCCAAGATCGCACCACTGCACTCCAGCCTGGGCAACAGAACAAGACTCTGTCTCAAAAAAATAAAAATAAAAATGGATGATGGCATAGGGCAAGGGTCAGCAAATTATGGTTCATCACCTGTTTTTGTGTGTCCTGGGCAATAAGTATGGTTTTTTTTTTTTTTTTTTTAGGAAGAAGTTTACCCTTGTTCTCCAGGTGGGGGGGCGCGGGCGCGATCTCAGCTCACTGCAACCTCTGCCCTTCGAGTTCAAGCGATTCTCCTGCCTTGGCCTCCCGAGTAGCTGGGATTACGGGCATGCGCCACCGCGCCCAGCTAATTTTTTGTATTTTTAATAGAGACGGGGGTTTCACCATGTTGCCCAGGATGGTCTTGAACTCCTGACCTCGTGATCCACCAGCCTCGGCCTCCCAAAGTGCTGGGATTTTAGGCATGAGCCACCGCACCTGGCCATAAGTATAGTTTTTACATTTTAATTTTAATTTAATATTATTTATATTTTGAGACTGAGTCTTGCTCTGTTGCCCAGGCTGGAGTGCAGTGGTGCGATCTTGGTTCACTGCAACCTCCGCCTCCTGGGTTCAAGCGATTCTCCTGCCTCAACCTCCTGAGTAGCTGAGATTACAGGTGCACACCACCACGCCTGGCTAATTTTTGTATTTTTAGTAGAGGTGGGGTTTCACCATGTTGGTCAGGCTGGTCTTGAACTCCTGACCTCGTGATCTGCCCTCCTGGGCCTCCCAAAGTGTTGGGATTACAGGTGTGAGCCACGGCGCCCGGCCAGTTTACATTTTTAAATGGTAAAAATCAGAAAAATGTATATCTTTTTTTCTTCCTCTTTTTTTTATTTTTGAGACGAAGCAAGGAGGGAGTCGACAACATAGTAATGCAGTTGAGGTCAAATAATATCAAAGCTGATACCCATTTGATTCAATAACATGACCATCATTGGTGACCATATGTAGAACTACCACAATGGAATAATTGGGGCAGGAGCCACATTAGGGGGAGTTGAGTAGTGACTAGGTCGGGTGACTGGAGACTACACAAGTAGATGACTATTTCAAGTACAACTGTTAAGGGGATGTAATAAAATACTTAGAGACGAGACAGGATTATGGAGTTTTATCTGGAGGGGTTAGTTAAAGAAACTAGAAGTTAGACATATTTTCAAAATACATATGGAAAGGAGTCTATGTTGCAAAGTTTCCAGGTGAGGGAGAACGCCGAAGCCACAAGAAACCATATACTGGCCGGGCCCGGTGGCTCATGCCTGTAATCCCAGCACTTTGGGAGGCTGAGGTGGGCAGATCACCTGAGGTTGGGAGATCGAGACCAGCCTGACCAACATGGAGAAACCCCATCCCTACTAAAAATACAAAATTAGCCAGGTGTGGTGGCGCATGCTTGTAATCCCAGCTACTCAGGAGGCTGAGGCAGGAGAATCGCTTGAACCAGGGAGACGATGGTTGCAGTGAGCCGAGATGGCGCCATTGCACTCCAACCTGGGCAACAAGAGCGAAACCCTGTCTAAAAAAAAAAAAAAAAAAAAAGGAAGAAAGAAACCATGTGCTGATCAGCAATGTGCAGTTCCTGAGAAGGCAGGCGGAAATGAGAACTAAAGTACATGTGCCAGGAATTAGTTTCAGAGAGTCTTCTGTTGTATGGGAAGAAATGATTGTTTCAGAGTATGGGAAAGACAGTTGGTCTGCGAGAACTAGTAGGAGTATTTGGTCAGTGCACATCTATTTATAGTGTAACCATTCTGCCCTGCTGTGTAACTTTCTATTTTTTTTTTTTTTTTTTTTGAGTCAGAGTCTTGCTCTGTTGCCCAGGCTGGAGTGCAGTGGTGCGATCTTGGCTCACTGCAACATCCCCCTCCCAAGTTCAAGCAATTAAGTAAGCAGATGGTCAGTCTCGTCCAGGATTGGGGTTTTGCAAGATGGACTTGAGGTTTTTTTTTTCCTTAGTTTTTATTGTTGTTTGAGACAGGGTCTCACTCTGAAACCCAGGCCAGAGTGCAGTGACATGATCATGGCTCACCGCAGCCTTGACCTCCCAGACTAAGATGATCTTCCCACCTCAGCCTCCCAAGTAGCTGGGACTACAGTTGTAAACCACCATGCTTGGCTAATTTTTGTAACTTTTGTAGAGATGGGAGTTTTGCCATGTTGCCTCGGCTGTTCTTGAATTCCTGGGCTCAAGCAGTCCATCTGCCTCAGCCTCCCAAAGTGCTAGGATTACAGGTGTGAGCCACTACATCCAGCCTTCTTCATTTTTTTAATCGTAAAATGTACGTAACCTAAATTTCACCATTTTAAAGTGTAGAACTGGCACAAAGTAGCGTTTAGTAAATCCACAGTGTTGTACAATTATCAACCACTGTCTGGATCTAAAACACTTTTACCACCCAAAAGGAAACCTAACACTATTAAGCAATCACTCCTCATTTCCTTCTACCCCTAACTCCTGACTCTATGGATTAGTCTATTCTAGATATTAGATATAATTGAAATCATACAGTACGTAGCCTTTTTCTTTCACTTAGCATACTTTTTTTTTTTTTTTTGAGGCGGAGTTTCACTCTTGTTGCCCAGGCTGGAGTGTAATGGCACAATCTCGGCTCACTGCAACCTCTGCCTCCCAGGTTCAAGCGATTCCCCTGCCTCAGCCTTTCTAGTAGTTGGTATTACAGGCATGCGCCACCACGCCTGGCTAATTTTGTATTTTTAGTAGAGACGGGGTTTCTCCATGTTGGTCAGGCTAGTCTCAAACTCCCGACTTCAGGTGATCCACCCGCCTCAGCCGCCCAAAGTGTTGAGATTACAGGTGTGAGCCACCACCCCCGGCCTGTCGATAACTTAGCATACTTTTTTAAAGATTCATTCATATTGTAATATGTTTCAGTACTGGCCGGGCGCGGTGGCTCACGCCTGTAATCCCAGCACTTCGGGAGGCCGAGGCGGGCAGATCACGAGGTCAGGAGTTCAAGACCAGCCTGGCCAACATGGTGAAACCCCATCCCTACTAAAAATACAAAAATTAGCCAGGCGTGGTGGCGCATGCCTGTAATCCCAGCTACTCAGGAGGCTGAGGCAGGAGAATCACTTGAACCTGGGAGGCGGAGGTTGCGAGCCGAGATCACACCATTGCACTCCAGCCTATGCAATAGAGTGAGACTCCACTGTTTCAGTACTTTATTTCTCTTTATGGCTGAATAATATTTCATTGTATGGATATATGATATGTTTTGTTTATTCATCAATCGATGGGCATTTTGGTTGTTTGCACCTTTTGGCTATTGTGAATAGTGCTGCTGTGAACATTAAAAGTAGAAAATGATTCACAAATTTGTGTGTTATCTTTGTGCAGGAGCCATGCTAATCTTCTGTGCATGGTTCCCATTTGAGGATACCTGCTGCTGAAGCAAGCGCCATAATTAAGATTTTAAAACCTTTTTTTTTTTTGAGACAAAGTCTCACTCTGTTGCCCAGGCTGGAGTGCAGTGGCACAATCTCAGCTCACTGCAGCTTCCACCTCCTGAGTGAGTCTCCTGCCTCAGCCTCCCGAGTAGCTGGGATTACAGGCACACACCACTACACCTAGCTAATTTTTGTGTTTTTGGTAGAGATGGGGTTTCACCATGTCGGCCAGGCTGGTCTTGAACTCCTGACCTCAGGTGATCTGCCTACCTTGGCCTCCCAAAGTGCTGGTATAATAGACATGAGCTACTGCGCCTGGTCTAAAGCTTCTTTTTTTTTTTTTTTAAAGAATATTTTTTTAAACAGATGGAACATGAAACTGAAGGTGGATGATGAGGAAAGTAGAGAAAGAAAGAAGTCATGGACTCCGTAAGGGAGGAGGGGCTCCATGAATATCAAGAAGTGTTTATGCTGGAAGTCACTGAAAAGCAGGATAAATATTACTTAATGGGGCAATACTGGAGGCATTCCCATTGAGATCAGAAACAGGCCAGATGCTCAGTATCATTTATCTCTATTTAACACTGCATTAAAGGTTGTAACCAGTTCAGTTAAATAAAATAATTATAGGTATACAAATTGGGAAAGAAGTTAACATACAGAAATCAGCAGCCTTCATATGCCAGATAGCAGCCACTAGAAGACATATTAGAAGAGAACATGCTGTTTCCATTTGCAAAAAAACAAACAAAAAAAGCAAGTGATAAAATTATCTGAGAATAAATGTATCTGAGAATAAATTTATAAGAAATATACAAAAACCTATGTGGAGAAAATTATAAAACATTCAGACATTCCTGAAAGACACAAAATAAACTTGAACAAATAAAAGAGATATCACTTGTTCTTTGATAAGACAGGGAAAGCAAGTTGTCCTTCACATTCATAAATGCAGTTTGTTTCTTTTTTTTTTCTGTTACTTGGATACATTGTATAGTGAAGTCTCGGATTTCAGTGTAATCATCACCCAGGTAGTGTACATTGTACCCATTAAGTAATCTCTTATCCCTCATCCCCCCTCCCAACCTTGCAATTTCAACAAAAATACCAACAAGCTCTTTTTCTGGATCTAGACAAATTGACAGTCAACTTCAGATAGAAAAATAAGCACATAATAATATGCACATATAAAATAAGCACATATTATTATGTGCTTATTTTTCTGGGATAGGCCGGTTGCAGTGACTCACACCTGTAATCCCAGTACTTTGGGAGGCCGAGGCAGGTGGATCACCTTAGGTCAGGAGTTCGAGACCAGCCTGGCCAACATGGCAAAACCCCGTCGCTATTAAAAATCCAAAAATTAGCCGGGTGTGGTGGCACGTGCCTGTAATCTCAGCTACCTGGGAGGCTGAGGCAGGAGAATCTCTTGAACCTGGAGGTGGAGGTTGCAGTGAGCTGAGATCGCGCCATTGCACTCCAGCCTGGGAGGCAGATCAAGACTCTGTCTCAAAAAAAAAAAAAAAAAAAAAAAAGCTGGGCTACATCACTAGAGCCCAAGAGGTTGAGCCTGCAGTGAGCTATGATTGCACCGCTGCACTCCAGCATGGGCAACAGAGCAAGACTCTGTCTTAAAAAAAAAAAAAAAAAATAGGTGGGCTACACTGTGAAAGAAGAGCTCTGAGGGAGAACTGGCCCTACTAGATATTACACCATATTTTAAAGCCCATATAATTAAAGCAGTTGGTATTAGTACAAGAAAAAAGTGCACACACATTGTAACCAGTCAAAAGATGGTATTAAAATTGAATATTTGCCACAATTATCACAAATACAAGTGATAGTTCTAACATAAAAAGACCTTTTAAGTACTGAGAGAGAAAAGACCAAAATTCTAGAGAAAAATGAGTTAAAGGCACAAATAGGCAAGCTGCAAAAGACATAAATTGCTTTGTGAACATGTGAAAAAATGCTCAGCTGTAGTTATAATAAGAGAAATGGAAACTAAAACCACACTAAGATACCATTTCTTACTCATTACAATAGCAAAAATTTTCAACTTAATAACACTGTTGACGAAGTGTGGCAGAGACACACATATGCCAGTGGGCTGGTGGGAATGCAAAATCATATGACCCTTTTGGAGGAGAATTTCTCAATGTTTAACAAAACTGTATGTGTGTGTGAGTATGTATACACAGTTAGAATTAACAAATAGTTTTTTTAGGAAGGGTACAGGGAGGAAAGATGAGGAGAGATTGATTAATGGGTACAAATACACAGTTTGATAGAAGAAATAAAACCTAGTGTTTGATAGGTCCGTAGGGTGACTGTAGTTTACAAATCTATTATATATATCTATGTATATGCACACACATATACATACATATATTATATATGTATATATTTTTTTGAGACAGAGTTTCACTCTTGTTGCCCAGGCTGGAGTACGATGGCATGATCTCGGCTCACTGCAACCTCTGCCTCCTGGGTTCAAGCGATTCTCCTGCCTCAGCCTCCCGAGTAGCTGAGATTACAGGCATACGCCACCACGCCCGACTAATTTTGTATTTTTAGTAGAGACAGGGTTTCTCCATGTTGGCCAGTCTGGTCTCAAACTCCCGACCTCAGGTGATCCGCCTACCTGGACCTCCCAAAGTGCTGGGATTACAGGCGTGAGCCACCGCGCCTGGCCTATTTTATATTCCAAAGTGACTAGAGGAGAATAATTGCAGTGCTTCTTGCATAAAGAAAAGGCAAATACTTACGATGTGATGGATATCCCAATACACTGATTTCTTTACAAATTATGAATGTGTTAAATTATCACATGTACCCCCCAAATCTGTATGTCTGTTATGTATCAATAAAAAACTTAAAAAATCTAAGAATTTACTTTGAAGATATAACTAAGTATGAAAATTATTTGAAAATACATGTGCACAAGAAAACTTGCTGCAACATTTTTATAATTGAAAAATACTGGAAATAGTCTAACTTCGAAACCTGCAAGATTGTTTTAGTTAATTGTGCACATATACACTATGGAATACTATCCAAGTTTAAAAAAAAAGGAAAAGAACGATACCTATGAACTGATACGGAGTGGTTTTCAGTATGTATTGCTTTGTGGAAAATAAAAATGTAAAATAGAGAGTATGCTACTTTTTTTTTTTTCCCTGAGACAGAGTTTCACTCTTGTTGCCCAGGCATGAGCCACTGCACCTGATAAGAGTATGCTACTTTTTGTGTATGAAAGAAGGGAGAGGCCACCGCTGGCTCACACTTGTAATCCCAGCACTTTGAGAGGCCGAGGCGGGTGGATCACCTGAGGTCAGAAGTTCAAGACCATCCTGTCCAACATGGCGAAATGCTGTCTGTGCTAAAAATAGAAAAACTAGCCGGGCGTGGTGGCAGACACCTGTAGTCCCAGCTACTCAGGAGGCTGAGGCAGGAGAATTGCTCGAACCCAGGTGGCAGAGGTTGCAGTGAGCCAAGATCGCGCCATTGCACTCCAGCCTGGGCTACACAGAGTGAGACTCCGTCTCAAAAAAAAAAAAAAAAAGAAAAGAAAACATACTGGAGTTCTTTGAACTAACAGCTTTTCTGTATATTTGAAATTATTTCATAATAAAAAGAAAACAAGCTGGACAGGTAGGCAAGCTTGAGGTCCAGTCATAGGATGCTTGAGTTAGTAAATTTGAAATCCTGAGGTCCTTGACCAGTGCATGGTGGATACTGAAGGAGGGTGTGGGAAATGCTGGTATAGCAAATAGTATGCATCCCATTTTCTTCTTCCTGCCTTTTAGCTCCTCAACACTGAGTTATGTTCCAGTGATCCTTTTCTCCCTAATTTCTCCCATGAGAGCCAGTCTGTAATTGGTTTTTCAACAAACATCTGTGAAAGAAAACTGAAGTTATAAATGACTTCTCATGGTTTTTTTTTTTTCCCCTTCTCTTGCAGGACATTGGGGACACATTGAGCAGGTATAGTTTTCTGTTTCCCTAGTGTTAAATCAAATATGAGAAGACTGTCTCCTTCACATTTGTAAATCCTGAAAGGAGCCCTGAGCCTGAGGATGGACATCTTATCAAATTGACACATATCCCTGAAGAGAGTCACTAGTATACAAAGAATTAGATGAACCACAACTCTACTCAGTAAAATTCAGGAAGTAGGGGGTTCACGTGGGAGGCTGCTGGTGGATTAGGGGGATGAGGACACTTCCATGGAGAGGGTGTGGCCTTACAGGGACCTGGGCTGAATATAAGGGTAGTTTATGTCTGTTGCTTCCTATACATTTCAGAATCCTTTCCCCCTTCATCATCTCATTTTTTTTTTTTTTTCTATAATGGGGAAATAAAGCCTAAGAAAGGTGTGACTGGCCTGGATTTACATAATTACTGATGAGCCACCTGGATTCTGGCTCTTATTCTTACTCTTGCTATTTCTCTATGTTCCATCAAAAAAAAAAAAAAAAAAAAGAAAGAACTCCCTGGCAGCTGGAACACGATCAAAGAGGGAGAGCTTGGAGGGGGCAGTAAGCCAGGGCAAAGCTGTTTTGCAGGATGGATGATGAGGCAAGTGGGATGGGCCTTGGGAACCTCATGTTTGGTACAAGAATGCCTTCGGGGTGGAAACTGACTTTGAGGAAGCTGTACTGTGAAGGTGATTAAGACCCTGAATGGTGAAAACCTTCTAAAGCAAAATGCAGCTTGACTATGTGGGAGCATTTAAGGAGATTGGGGAGGTCCTTATAGATGGGGCAGTTTGGCTGAGAGGCCTGTGTTGATAGAATCATGTTGATGGAATTGAGGTTCCTGAGGGACCCTAGGATGGAGATAAGATGGAGTTCATACCAGTCCCAGCCAGATGACCCAAGCAAATAATACCGTTACCTGCTACTTTATGATGCCAGTCTAGCTCTGACCTAACGTACAGAGTTAGCTGCCTCAGACCCTAGCAGTTTGTGACATTAAGGATTGAATTTGGCTGTATAAGATAGGAAACCCAAAATTTTATTGGCTTAAGGCTTAAACATAATAGAAGAAATGTGCGGGTTGGGTGCGGTGGCTCACACCTATAATCCCAGCATTTTGGGAGGCCAAGGCAGGCGGATCACCTGAGGTGAGGAGTTCGAGACCAGCCTGACCAACATGGTGAAACCCCGTTTCTACTAAAAATACAAAAATTAGCTGGGTGTGGTGGTGCATGCCCAGTTAATTGGGAGGTTGAGGCAGGAGAATTGCTCAAACTCGGGTGGCAGAGGTTGCAGTGAGCTGAGATCATGCTACTGCACTCCAGCCTGGGCGACAGAGCCTGACTCCATCTCAAGAAAAAAAAAAAAAAAAATAAGAAATGTGCAGGTAGGTAGTCTGTGGCTAGTATAGTAACTCCAGTGATCCTCAGAGACTCAGGTTTCTTCCCATTCACTGTTCTTTTTTTTTTTTTTTTGAGACGGTGTCTCGCTTTGTCGCCCAGGCTGGAGTGCAGTGGCGCAATCTTGGCTCACTGCAAGCTCCGCCTCCCGGGTTCACGCCATTTTCCTGCCTCAGCCTCTCCGAGTAGCTGGGACTACAGGCGCCCGCCACCACGCCCGGCTAATTTTTTGTATTTTTAGTAGAGACGGGGTTTCATTGTGGTCTTGATCTCCTGACCTCGTGATCCGCCCGCCTCGGCCTCCCAAAGTGCTGGGATTACAAGCGTGAGCCACCGCGCCCGGCCCCCATTCACTGTTCTACCATCCCTAAGGTATGGTCCTCATACAGTCCACGATAGCTGGTAGAATGCCAACCAAGAAGAAGGAGATAAGTCACATCACATTACTTTTTTTTCTTCTTTTTTTTTTTCATTTTTATTTTTTGTAGAGGCAGGGTCTCACCATGTTGCCCAGGCTGGTCTTGAACTCCTAGCCTCAAAGCAATTCTCCCACCTTGGCCTCCGAAAGTGTTGGGATTGCAAGCATGAGCCACTGTTCCCAGTCGTGTTACTTTTTTAAGTAGACCTCTCAAAACACCATGAGATACATCTTACCTCTCATAGGCCAGAACTTAGTCACAAGGTCACATCTAGCTATGAGGGACTGGGCAGCTGTGAGCCATAAAAGGCAGAAGTTGGCAGAAAGGGTATGGGATAGGCAACTGGCAGTCTTTGCTATAGACATCCTTGCAGGGCTAGGGAATTGGGTATTGTACCCCACAGTGCCCTTCTATCTGAACATGTCATTCTCTCCATATTTGGGAACCTGAGAATTCGGGTTAATTGCCCACCATAAATATCAAGGACTGTCATGGAATCTCGTGCTTTCTGGCAAAGTCAGCCTCATATATAATTCCGTAAATCTTTTTGAGTACTTAATATTTGAAAAGCTGTGAGCTAGGTGCTTTAGGAGGGTATGAGAATGAGTACAATATCTACCCTATTTTGGGCTAGAGGATCATAGCTCAGGAAGAGAAGGTAGGAAAAGCTGTAGTGGCTGATTTTAAAGACCGTCCATGTACGCTAGACAGTTTGGCTTAGCCCCTGTCCTAGTTCCTGGAAGGTCATGGAATTGGGAAAAATAATTTACTTGGGCCGGACGCGGTAGCTTACGCCTGTAATCCCAGCACTTTGGGAGGCCGAGGCAGGAGGATCACCTGAGGTCAGGAGTTCGAGACCAGCCTGACCAATAATGGAGAAACCCCATCTCTACTAAAAATACAAAATTAGCTGGGTATGGTGGCACATGCCTGTAATCCCAGCTACTCAGGAGGCTGAGGCAGGAGAATCGCTTGAACCTGGGAGGCGGAAGTTGCGGTGAGCTGAGATGGCGCCATTGCACTCCAGCCTGGGCAACGAGCGAAACTCCATCTCAAAAAAAAAAAAAAAAAATTTACTCATGTTTTTTAAATTTAGGGCTGAAAGAATCAGGATTCCTGAACCTTGGATCACACCTCCAGATTTGCAAGAGAAAATCCACATTTTTGCCCAAAAATGTCTATTCTTGACGGAGAGTCTAAAGCAGTTCACAGGTAAAGTGAGGAGAGGTGTCATGAGGGGAAATGGATTTATATTCAATATCTGCATATTGCCTGATGAAAGGATATATTTTCCAGCCAGACAGTGGGATGCAAACTGAATATTTTCTTGTTTTCTTTTCTTAGAAAAAATGCAGTCAGATATGGAGAAAATCCAAGGTAAATTTATCTACCTACTGGGCTTTTGATGTAAAGTTGCTTGGAAAAAAGAACACCTGCACTGAAAGTGGGAAACATGGGATAAGGGTGATACCCATTGGCCAGCCTTCCCTGATATTTTACATCTTCCCTTTGGTCTTAATTAATTTTCTTAATTAACAGCCTCTTGTTTTAATTTGAAGTCTGTTAACTGTATTTAGTCAATTCTGAATCTGCATTGATGGAGGAGAAAAATAAGCAATCCAAAAATTAATCAATCTAGAATTAATTTGATTGTTTACTTCGGAAAGAATGAACAAAAACTACCTTGGATACGTTTCACTTGAGCCAGTGTTTATCATTGTAATTTACTGAGTTCCTACTGCTTGTGGGCACAGGTGCCAGCTCGGGCTGGAGGAATCAAGCAGCGCTGACAGGCAGCACCACCAGGGACGTGGTTAAGAGCGGGCAGTCAGGAGTCAGACCGCCTGGGTTCTGGGCCTGCCTCTACCACTTAGTAAGGATTCAACAAGTAATTTCCTCATCTGTAACAGAACAGTAATAGTTCTTACTTCCTAAGTTTTAAGAATTAAGGTTAGTTACCATTTCTAACACTTCTAGAATAGAACCTGACACATAAATAAGTCCTATATTTATGTTTATTAAATCGTTCTAGGCATTTGGAGAAGCTTTTCCAAATTAAAATTTTTCTGCTCACGAGCCACGTTCAGTAAAGAGTTGGCCGTATATTATTCCACCCAGGAATACTAAAATTCCTGGGCAGTCTGCTGGGTTCTGAAATCCTTATATGTAGGTGAACCCTTCTCTTAATTATTAGAAATTACAAACCCCCACAATCTTTGATAATTTTCTGTCTTATATATGCTGGGTTCTTATTTGCATTGCATCTATTCAGATACATACTTTTTGGGGCATCTAGCAACATAGAGCTAGTAGATACATGTCCTCTACAAGCAAGACAAATGGGGAGAAACTCCACTCAATACAGTGGGTAATACCAGAAGTGGTTAGTTCAGGCATGACTTTCCTTGATCTGGCTCTTCTTTTCTTGCCACTTAAAAGGCTTAATGGGATAATGTGTGAAAAATTCTGTTTCAACTATAATGTGCCTTATAAATGAATGGTCATGTTTACACCAGAGTGTCAGTGAGTGTCACTTGAGCCATTCAGCTCTCGTACACAGATGACTTACGAAACTCAAAAGTTATGTATGACGTGGGGTTGGAACCGCGTTTCCCTCTGCAAAATCAGCTGACTCACTGGAAGGTGGAATTCTTGATCTTGGCTCAGTTTGATCCCATATTCTGCCAGTCTCAGGCATGTGGTTATCCCTGTACTTAAGATTCCCAATCCCTCTCCCCTTAAAGCTTTTGGTTGGATGATAGAGCCATACATCATATGAAAAAATTAGTGCATGATTGACAACAGAGGTTCTGGGGTTTCTAGTGGAGACCACTGCTTTATGATGACTAACCAAAGCCCCCTCTGTTATGTATTTCCTGGAAACCCTCATGACTTCCATAACTTTTCTCTTTTATTCTTTCAGAATTAAGAGAGGCTCAGTTATACTCAGGTAGGTGATGAGAGACAAAACCATATAGGGTAAGGAGTAAAAATCCTTGTGAACCTAACTACTATTATGAATGATTTGGAAATTGCTTAGATTTGGATTCTTTAGGTTACATGTATAAAGATGATACACAACAACCACAAAAATCCTCAGTTGTTTCTATGCGTTAACAGTATCTTTGCCTCCTGAAATGCCTCAGAGCTGAAGCCATAGGGTAAAATCAATCTCAGGTGTTAAAGCAGGATTATAGGGTGGAAACCACAGTTCCCCAAAAGTAGAACAGAGCTGGTACACTAGTACACTGCTCTGCCTGCCCAGCTTCAGGGTCAAACCATGGTTTGTGACAAGCAGGACTGATTGAGCTCCACTATTACTCTTGAGTGCTAGAGGAAGTCTAGGAGTCTTGTGTCATCCCATCACTGTGCCTCAGAGCAAAGTTTGAAACTCCCCTTCTCCCTCACAACCACTTTCACCCTACTGTAGAGCCTGGGTTAATTTAACATTGCAGAAGTACTCAAATCTAAGGTGTATTCGTCCCACAGTCACAGTCACCTTCTGTTATGAAGTGTCCTCTAAATGAAGAGAAGGACTTTACATACAGTGGATCTGCAGTCCTGGGTGTGCACTGGCTCTGATCCATATTTAATTTCAACAAGTATTAACTGAGTACTTTGCTTGTATCCTACACTGCCTAATGTGCAGGGTATTTTAGAGGAACAGAAAAGCGTAAGTCATCCTACTCTTGGGGTTTACATTGTCTGGTTGGAGGTATACCCATGACACAAGAAGAAGGTAGGCAACTGTTGTAGACAGATTGTTGAACCAGGAACCAAGGGTTCTGCGGTTCTTGGTTACCTCTGCCAGTTGCCTGTCTTTTGTGAGAGTAAAAATTTGTGGGCTTAAATTTCTGAGGGGTAATGTTTGGGACTCTTCTTCCTGAACAAGATGTGAGGAGCAAATGAGAGAATACATACCAGTATTTTTATGTATTTATTTTATTGATTTTAATTTTTTAAATTTTTTATTATTATTCATTTTAGAGGCAGGTTCTCTGTTGCCCAGGTTGGTGTGCAGTGGCATGGTGATAGCTTGCTGCAGCCTCATTCTCCTGGGCTCAAGTGATCCTCCTGCCTCAGCCTCCTGAGTAGCTGGAATTACAGGCATGCACCACCATGCTTGCCTAATTTTTTTACTTTTATTTTTTGTAGAGACAGGGTCTCAAACTCCTGTATGCAAGCAATCCTCTTGCCTCAGCTTCCCAAAGTGCTGAGATTACAGGCATGAGCCACATACCCGGCCCACTATCAGTGTTTTCGAAGCAGGAAAACACTTGATAGCAAGATGCTGTAATACTAAATGCCAGAGGAGATGACATGGGTCATACACAGTTTTAGATTTCAGAACAGGAAGAGTGTAATGGCCTGGGCAGATTAAGGAAAACTTGGAGGATGCGTGTCTTGTACTGGACGTTAGAAGAAGATGAATAGAGCTTTGATCTGCAGAGTAAAGATCTTATAGAATGGATAAAAGAGTGATTTGGACTGGGTGTAGTGGCTCACACCTGTAGTCCTAACACTTTGGGAGGCTGAAATGGGAAGTCTGCTTGAGCCCGGGAGATGAAGTCTGCAGTGAGCCATGATTATGCCACTGTACTACTACAGTCTGGGTGACAGAGTGAGACCTCATCTCAAAAAATAAGAAAAAGTAGGCCGGGCGCGGTGGCTCACGCTTGTAATCCCAGCACTTTGGGAGGCCGAGGCGGGCGGATCACGAGGTCAGGAGATCGAGACCACGGTGAAACCCCGTCTCTACTAAAAATACAAAAAAAAAAAAAAAAAGCCGGGCGCGGTGGCTCACGCTTGTAATCCCAGCACTTTGGGAGGCCGAGGCGGGCGGATCACGAGGTCAGGAGATCGAGACCACAGTGAAACCCCGTCTCTACTAAAAATACAAAAAAATTAGCCGGGCGCGGTGGCGGGCGCCTGTAGTCCCAGCTACTTGGAGAGGCTGAGGCAGGAGAATGGCGTGAACCCGGGAGGCAGAGCTTGCAGTGAGCCGAGATTGCACCACTGTACTCCAGCCTGGGTGACAGAGCGAGACTCCGTCTCAAAAAAAAAAAAAAAAAAATAAGAAAAAGTAAAAAATAATTTTAAAAGAGTGATTTAAAAGGTAAGCATACCAATACAGGTTCCCAGTCCCTTACCCACAGTTCTAAAATCCCAAATCTCTGAAAGTCAAAACCTTTTTCATTATTTTGTAGGAAATTAATTATAGCATCAAAACCTGAATTTATGTGGTACCGTTTAGAGTCTTTATTCTTCATTATGTAAACATGCATGGATCTCACAGCAGATCTATTAATATTTCATTATAGAATGCTGTGCCAGACCCTGCCTAAAACCTGTAATATTCTGAATTCTGTGAAACTTGGGGCCCCTGGAGTTTTCAGAATAAGGGATGATGAGCGTGTAAGAAGACCTCAATTCAGCATATCAGCCAGGCACAGTGGCTCATGCCTGAAATCACATTGCTTTGGGAAGTTGAGGTGGGAGGATTGCTTGAGGCCAAGAGTTCGAGACCATCCTGGGCAACATAGTAAGACCTCATCTCTACAAAAAATTTTTAAAAATTAGCCAGGGTGGTAGTGCACACCTATGGTCCCAGCTACTTGGGAGTCTTAGGCAGGAGAATCACCTGAGCCCAGGAGTTTGGGGTTACAATGAACTATGACCACACCACTGTGCTCCAGCCTAGGCAACAGAGCAAGACCCTATCTCTTAAAATCAGTTCATAATGGATATTGTGGCTTCAGATGTGAAAGAAAAGATACGGGGCTAAAATTCTGTATTTTCAGTGTATTCTGGTAACCAGCTAATCCAAGCAGTAATTTTTGAAATGTGAAGTTTAGAATATATTTTAAATAAAATACATGCAACCTCTAGTGGGAACCTCTTATTCTTGGGAAGGTAGTAGAAAGGCGCTGGGTGTTCTAGAATAGGCTCTCCTGGCCCGCGGCTGACTGTCTTCTTTTTGTCTCTGCAGTGGACGTGACTCTGGACCCAGACACGGCCTACCCCAGCCTGATCCTCTCTGATAATCTGCGGCAAGTGCGGTACAGTTACCTCCAACAGGACCTGCCTGACAACCCCGAGAGGTTCAATCTGTTTCCCTGTGTCTTGGGCTCTCCGTGCTTCATCGCTGGGAGACATTATTGGGAGGTAGAGGTGGGAGATAAAGCCAAGTGGACCATAGGTGTCTGTGAAGACTCAGTGTGCAGAAAAGGTGGAGTAACCTCAGCCCCCCAGAATGGATTCTGGGCAGTGTCTTTGTGGTATGGGAAAGAATATTGGGCTCTTACCTCCCCAATGACTGCCCTCCCCCTGCGGACCCCGCTCCAGCGGGTGGGGATTTTCTTGGACTATGATGCTGGTGAGGTCTCCTTCTACAACGTGACAGAGAGGTGTCACACCTTCACTTTCTCTCATGCTACCTTTTGTGGGCCTGTCCGGCCCTACTTCAGTCTGAGTTACTCGGGAGGGAAAAGCGCAGCTCCTCTGATCATCTGCCCCATGAGTGGGATAGATGGGTTTTCTGGCCATGTTGGGAATCATGGTCATTCCATGGAGACCTCCCCTTGAGGAGGTGAATTCAGGCCAAAGGGCTGTTGGCTGTAATCCTACGCCAGGCACAAGGCATCTTGTTGCCTTGCCATGTCCTGTCACAGCTGGGTATCCTTACCATGTTCCACGCCCTTGCAGTGGGAGACAGGATGTCCATGTTCTCTACCATCCTTTTCCTTCCCATGCAGATTGTGAAATGTAATGAGATGTATCAAGATATCCTAGAAATAAAAACCAGATGTCCACCTCCAGTGTTTCACACTTTCTGGTTTTACACATTGCTGGAAGGATAAAGAGTATGGATAATCTTTGGATTTGGAGAGACATTCAAGATACTTCCAGCTTCTTGGCTCAGCCTGGCTTCCTCTGGTTCAGCCCCACATAATGATTATGGCGATTTGCTGTCATTTCTGGGCTAGGGCTCCTTTCTAACAACCTAGACTGGAACAAGGCCCTGTCAGCATGGCTCCCTTTATCCCAGTTTTTCTCTGGGAACAGTACCTCTGCCCCTGATTCCCAATCTGCCATAGTTTTATTAACTCCATTAAAGAAGCCTGTGTGTGTTTTGGTTAAGTTACAGTTATTTTACAATAATAGTGGGTAATGGCCCCACCTCTGTTATGAGATAATGTTCTAATCAATGTCTCTGCCTTTGTATCTTTTCTGAGGGCTTTGTCTGCTCCCTTCATTCTAATGAAAGGTGTATTCTAGTGCTGGGTGCATATCATCCAGGATAATATTCTGCCCATCTCCATCCTCTGTTACTAGATCCCTTACCAGTCACATTTGTGGACTGGTGGCCAGTCGTATACCATCCCTGGAAGGATTCTGGGACAATATTCCAGGGATTCATTGACTTCTTGGGTCCTTTTCTCCATTTCCTTTGGGGGAAGGGGGAACTGACCATTCTTAAGTGCATACTATCAAGGGGCAGCTCCATCCCCATGGCCATTGGATCATGAGACACTCTGAAGTCAGAAGGCTGGGGCAGATGATTTCGAGCAAGCCCCCATGATGGTTCTCACTCCTGCTTCTCTTTGGGTACATGCCCCTCTGTTTAAAAATAAAGTGAACATGGATGTTTACATTGTTGTTGATTTCTGGGTATTGTTAGGATTGGGTTCACATGTTGGAATGGGTGTGGGGAGAAAATGCTTAATGGTGTTGCTTTCCTATATGGGTCCAAAAATCCCACTCTGGCCAATAGTTTACTTCAAACTGGAAAATAAAACCACTTTCTCAGTACCATGTCACTGCTTTCTAGTGGTGCTAAGAAAGTAGTGTTGGACATTCATAGCCAACAGTTATTTTTTTTTTTTTTGAGATGGAGTCTCGCTCTGTCGCCCAGGCTAGAGTGCAGTGGCACGATCTCGGCTCACTGCAACCTCTGCCTCCCAGGTTCAAGCGATTCTCCTGCCTCAGCCTCCAGAGTAGCTGGGACTACAGGCGCCTACCACTGCGCCTGGCTAATTTTTTATTTTTAGTAGAGATGGGGTTTCACCATCTTGGCCAGGCTGGTCTTGAACTCCTGACCCTTGTGATCCACCTGTTTCGGCCTCCTAAAGTGCTGGGATTAAAGGCGTGAGCCACCGCGCCTGGCCTCCCTACAGTTCTTATTATATTGGTTAATCCTATAATTTTACTAGGAAGGTATTTTCTCAAGCCCTTTTTGTAGTATTGTGCCAGGCATTGGGGTTCCATGGCTGAGGTTCATGAGTTGGTGATATCATGTCCTAATTCTTCATTTATTCATCAGGTTTTAAGGGAAATAATAGAACCAGGGCTATAGAAAGTAGCTTCCATGAGGCTAGATTAGCTTTTGCCAAATATTCTGAGATCTAAATGTATACGGTAGTATATATACAGGTACGTAAATACTACTAACAAACATAGAGCAGTGCTTGGCACATCATATGAAGAGCTTTATGCACAGTAACTTCTTTAGTGCTCATGATAACTTTATCAAGTATGTACTATTGTCTGTCTTTACAGATAAAGAAACTGCGGCAGAGTGGGTAAATGAGTTATCCAAGGTACACAGCTAGGAAGCAGCAGAGGCAGGATTCAAACTGAGATGGAACACATGACCACATCAGGTCCTGCCCCCACAACATGTGTTATTGGTTATCTTCTAGTTCTTGTGGGTGGTGTTGAGAGATGACAGCGTGCTGGCAGTCCTCACAGCCCACGCTTGCTCTCGGCGCCGCCTCTGCCTGGGCTCCCACTTCGGCGGCACTTGAGGAGCCCTTCAGCCCACCGCTGCACTGTGGGAGCCATTTTCTGGGCTGGCCAAGGCCAGAGCTGGCTCCCTCAGCTTGCAGGTAGGTGTGGAGGGAGAGGCGCGAGCGGGAACCAGGGCTGCGCGTGGCACTTGCAGGCCAGCTGGAGTTCCGGGTGGGCGTGGGCTTAGCGGGCCCCGCACTCGGAGCAGCCGGCCGGCCCTGCCAGCCCCGGGCAATGAGGGGTTTAGCACCCAGGCCAGCGGCTGCACAGGGTGTACTGGTTCCCCCAGCAGTGCCAGTCCACCGGTGCTGCGCTCGATTTCTCACTGGGCCTTAGCTGCTTTCCCGCGGGGCAGGCCTCTGGACCTGCAGCCCGCCATGCCTGAGCCTCTCACCCCCTCCATGGGCTCCTGGGCGGCCCCAGCCTCCCCGATGAGCACCGCCCCATGCTCCACGGTGCCTAGTCCCATCGACCACCCAAGGGCTGAGGAGTGCGGATGCACGGCGCAGGACTGGCAGGCAGCTCCACCTGCAGCTCCGGTGCAGGATCCACTGGGTGAAGCCAGCTGGGCTCCTGAGTCCGGTGGGGATGCGGAGAACCTTTGTGTCTAGCTCAGGGATTGTAAATACACCAGTGGGCACTCTGTATCTAGCTCAAGGTTTGTAAGCACACCAATCAGCACCCTGTGTCTAGCTCAGGGTTTGTGAATGCACCAATCGACACTGTATCTAGCTACTCTCGTGGGGCCTTGGAGAACCTTTGTGTCTAGCTCAGGGATTGTAAACGCATCAATCAGTGCCCTGTCAAAACAGACCACTCGGCTCCAATCAGCAGGATGTGGGTGGGGCCAGATAGAATAAAAGCAGGCTGCCGGAGCCAGCAGTGGCAACCCGCTTAGGTTCCCTTCCACAGTGTGGAAGCTTTGTTCTTTCGCCCTTTGCAATAAACCTTGCTACTGCTTACTCTTCGGGTCCACGCTGCTTTTATGAGCTGTCACACACCGCGAAGGTCTGCAGCTTCACTCCTGAAGCCCACGAGCCCACCGGGAGGAACAAACAACTCCAGATGCGCCGTCTTAAGAGCTGTGACGCTCACCACGAAGGTCTGCAGTTTCACTCCTGAGCCAGCGAGACCATGAACCCACCAGAAGGAAGAAACTGAACACATCGAACATCAGAAGGAACGAACAACTCCAGACGTGCCACCACTGACAGCTGTAACACTCACCGCGAGGGTCTGCGGCTTCATTCTTGAAGTCAGTGGGACCAAGAACCCACCAATTCTGGACACAGTGTGTTTATAGGTATTTATTTATATTTTTAGTTTTAAAAGCCTGCCAGTTTGAATGGGATTAAATGAACTTGTGATTCTAAGTTTTACTCATCTGCAGAAAGGTGTAAGTTTTGAGTTCACCGAGTCAGGAATTGAGTCACTAAAGGCAGATATGGGGCCCTCTCCGATTCCTTTGACTCCCCTCTCATTCCTCAGAACATCTGCAATTGTTAATTATACGTTAGGGCTTCAATAACTTCTCCTTCCTTAGTTCTTTTGCTGTTCCAGGAAGTGTGTGTTTGTGCATGCATGCCTGCGCACATGCCTGTGTGTCTTCAGGTGCTCTTCTTTTTTCTGATAAAGGCCAACACAAAGAAGACCATCTTCCCCAAGAGCAGACAAGGCCTAATAAAAGATAGGTTTAAAGAATAAAGGGAAACTGAACATGGCCCCTACCCTCCACCATGTACAATTAAGTGAGAAGATGAGAAATGCATGTAACAGCCTAACACTTGTGCCATTAAGAGCAAATAGCTATCAGATGGTAAATGAGAGCCATTTGTTAATGCCTTTAGTTATCTGAGATGCAGACCAAAGAGTATAGATGGAAATCACATATCTCCTCCCAGCAAAATAAAAAACAAAACTCAAAAGGTTCTTAGCATACCAATGGTGGTTGAGTTGCTTCTTCACAAATGAAAGACATTTTTTTATTCAAATAGACAATTCAACCAGTGTTGGGTGCCCCAGCTGAACTTGCTTCTGAAGAGAATGTAAGAGAACATGGCTTCTATCCTTTGAAAAGTTAGTTAATTAGGAGAGGGGGAAAATAACGTGAAAAAAAATAGAGTACGACTAAAGACGATTTGGGGAGAAGTGAAACTTGTGCTCCAGGAGACCTCATTGCAGACCACAGTAATGTAAGAGGAAGCCTAAATGTCTGGGCTGTGTTTCTTAGTGCTCTTTCTCTTGAGACTAAGAGACTTGCCCACTAGCTCTGTCCTGCAAGAAATTTTGACTTAATGATGTAAGCACATTACTAAATCCTGCACTTTGTTGAAGCCAGAAATTCCTCCTATATGAAGTCTCTGAGAATAATAATCCCAACCAAACCAGCGTTAGAGAAGGGATCTCACTTTGTCACCAAGGCTGGAGTGCAGTGGCAAGATCATCATTCACTGCAGCCTGGAGCTCCTGGGCTCAAGGGATTCTCCCTCCTCAACCTCCCAAAGTGTTGGGATTACAGGCATGGGCCACCATGCCAGGCCAAACAGTACTTCCATTTGACAGTATTGCCCCATTACATTTCCTTTTTCCCTGTTGGAGAAAAGATACATTTCTTACATCTGGCTTATCTGTTGAATTAATTTTGCATTTGAAGTTTGAAATGTAAGCAGGACATTTGAAGGTAACCTTTACAGATACACACATCTCTACCAGATTTCTTCATTCAGAGGATGTGAAGAACTTGGATTTGTATGGGATGTGATTGCCAAACCCAGTTTAGGGTTCTGATGCACAAAAAGAATGTAATAGAAAAAAGTGAGAAATACTAATTTAGAAATATTTGAACCTACATATTTCTTTAAAAACTGGGAAGAAATATGCCAAAATATTAGCATAGATGCTTTTGATGAGATTTGGTGATTTTTTTTTTTTTCTGTACTGGATGAACTCTTCAGTATGGAAACCTTTAACCATACACAAAAATGAAGAAAATACACAGCGAACCCTTCTATATCATCTCCCAACTTCAACAACTACCAGTTTATGGTCAGTCTCATTTGAATACAGCGTCATCTCAATTTCCACCCCAATCCCTGTTACTCTCACGTAATCCTGGACATACTAGAAAATCAAATTATATGAACCTCACAAAAAGTCAAGGGACTCATTTCAAGGTTGGAAATTAAATCCTGTTTTTTTGTTTTGTTTTTTTCATTTTCAGAGACCACCATTGTCAGCTTCTTTCCTTTATAGTCCCCCTGCTTCCCTCTTTAAATAATTTGTCAGGCCTTTTAAAATTCCTCTTACAGATGTTTTCATAAAAATGTAGAATGGCCTGTGGGGAGTCTTATTGCATAATAAATATTAGTAAATAGTTAAAATATTGACATATTTAATTATATTTTACCTTATTCCCAAAAGGACTTAAAGCCATTTAAAACATAAAATCATGTCTGGGCTCAGTGGCTCATGCCAGCACTTTGGAAGGCTGGGGCCGGCGGATCACCTGAGGTCAGGAGTTCAAGACCAGCCTGGCCAACACGGTAAAACCCCATCTCTACTAAAAATACAAAAATTAGCCATGTGTGGTGGTGCGTGTCGGTAATCCTAGCTACTCGGGAGGCTGAGGTGGGAGAATTGCTTGAACCCAGGAGGTGGAAGTTGCAGTGAGCCAAGATCCCACCACAGTACTCCAGCCTGGGCCACAGAGCAAGACTCCATCTCAAAAAAACCAAAACAAACCCATAAAATCAAGATATCAGGAGTTTAACATGCCATAAAGGAAGAAAGAAAAAATATGGCACAGCCAGGCACGGTGGCTCACACCTGTAATCCCAGCACTTTGGGAGGCCCAGGCGCACGGATTATGAGGTCAGGGGTTCGAGGCCACCCTGGCCAAACATAGTGAAAAACCCCATTTCTACTAAAAATACAAAAATTAGCCAGGCATGGTGGCACGCACCTGTAGTCCCAGCTACTTGGGAGGCTGAGGCAGGAGAATTGCTTGAACCTGGGAGGCAGAGGTTGAAGCAAGCCAAGATCGCGCCACTGCACACCAACCCGGGTGACAGTGCCAGACTCTGTCTCATAAAAAAAAAAAGATGGCACAAAAAATGACCAGGATTAGAAGTGAATCTATAGTATGAAAACACTAAATGTGGGCCACAGTTGGGTTTTAAAAATTGACATGGGAACCTTGTTAATTGTATAGCTTCTAGTTTCCATAAGATGGAAATAACTAAATATTTAAGGGACATAATGGGATTCTTGTTAATAAGAGATAGGAATTAATGTTTGGGTTCTTGGTAAATAGAAACTGTATCCCAAGAGTTTACTTTTCATAAAATAAGTCTTACAAATCAATAAGGAAAGATGGACACCTCATAAAAATTTGGCAAGCAATTTATGGAGGAAGGAGTATAAAAATCCTTCAAACATGAGTATTGAACCTCACTAATAAATATGTAAAAAAGAAAAAAGCGGGGGGGCCATAACATTTTTTACCTATTAAAATGTGCCAGGCGCGGTGGGTCACTCCTGTAATCCCAGCACTTTGGGAGGCCGAGATGGGCGCATCATTTGAGGTCAGGAGTTTGAGACCAGCCTGACCAACGTGGTGAAACAGTTTCTACTAAAAATACAAAAAAAATTAGCCAGGCGTGATGGCTCATGCTTGTAGTTCCAGCTACTCGGGAGGCTGAGACGAGAAAATCATTTGAACCTGGAAGATAGGTTGCAGTGAGCTGAGATCATGCCATTGCACTCCAGCCTGGGCAACAGAGCAAACTCCGTCAAAAAAAACAAAAAACTGGATAAACATTGATGTGGGCCGGGTGCGGTGGCTCACGCCTGTAATCCCAAAACTTTGGGAGGCCAAGGCAGGCGATCAAGAGGTCAAGAGTTTGAGACCAGCCTGACCAACATAGTGAAACCGCGTCTCTACTAAAAATACAAAAATTAGCCGGGCGTGGTGGCTGGCGCCTATATTCCCAGCTACTCGGGAGGCTGAGGCAGGAGAATGGTGTGAACCTGGGAGGTGGAAGTTGCAGTGAGCCAAGTCGCGCCACTGCACTCCACCCTGGGTGACAGAGCGAGACTCCGTCTCAAAAAAAAAAAAAAAAAAAAAAAATTTGATGTAATGGTTTCACTTTTAGAAATTTAAGGAAATAATTATGGATGTTTGAAAATATTTATGTAAGGATAGTTTTTACAGCATTGCTCATGAAAATAAAAAATTAGAAATAATCCAGTGTTCAAGAATACCACTTTGATATGGAATATTTGCAAGAATTAAGATTTATACCAAATATCTATAGTACTTAGCAAGTATAATGTTCATAATCATTTAGAAAGTAAGTTAGCAAATTACTACACATGACCATTTTTTGGAAAAAATGTATGCCATATGAAAGACTAAATATATAAAAATGTTAATAGTTACCTCTGATTAGTGAGATTATGGATAATTTTAATTTTTGACATGTTTGTATGTTCTACAATTTGTGTGTACTTTGCAATTAGAAAAAAATAATTATAGTTAGGGTAAGATTACAGTTGCCAAGTTGGGAATCACTTCCTGGACAATTTCCTTCCAATCGAAAGAAAATATACAAATCTCATGTATTGGAGGGAGACTGGGGAACCAGTGTTCACTGTACTTCTCACTACTAATTTTCTCTCTATCAAAAATAGGATATGAAACCAAGGAAGTCTATGGAAATTAAGATAGAGCCTACTGAAACTCAGTTATTTCTCCATGCAGAAAAGAGACCTAACTTTGCCTTACAAAAAGGAAGAGAAATTTTTTTATGTTAACAAATACAAAAAGTAACCTATTAGGACAAAATCTAATTAAAATATCCAACTTTATATTTCCTCTATCTGAACTTCACAGCCCCAAATACAAGAGTTAAGACAGTCGAGTTAAAATATATTTATTGAACCTCTATCGTGTTTGCCAGGGCAGGCACTGTTACCTGGACGGCATTTGTCTACACATGTTATTTTAGCAGTGTCCCTGGCCTCTAGGGGCTCTTGTTCTAGTGGGAGGGATGATTTCTGTTTAGTTTCAGGGCTCCATTAAAATTTGTGACCTCGGGGCTTCCCGGCCTGGAGCTCAGATTGCTTCCCAGCCGTTCCCGGCTGCCAATTTCAGAGCCCAAGACAAACTTCGACGAGTGGCAAGGCAGTGACAAATGAAACCAAAATAGAGGGGCTAAAAGGGGACCTTCCCATACAACCGGGGTCTTCTGTTAGGGTTTTGTTTTGTTCCTCACCATCTTCCAAACAATGAAGTCCTAGGGGGAGGCTAACCACGATCAAGATTTCAGTAAACATCAGACGCTGGAGAACCGACCCAGCGACCGAAGCAAAAGA
This sequence comes from Hylobates moloch, assembly GCF_009828535.3. Taxonomy (NCBI): domain Eukaryota; kingdom Metazoa; phylum Chordata; class Mammalia; order Primates; family Hylobatidae; genus Hylobates; species Hylobates moloch. Next base: position 27,848,354 of record NW_026652295.1, on the reverse strand, counting down.
TGTTCTTTCCTTCCTGAAACCTGGGCAGGCTGGGAGCAAAACAACAACAACAACAACAACAAAAACTTCACGCGTTTTTCGAGATGGCGGTAACAGTTGTAAGGCCCGTAAGAGACTTGATCCGGTTTTATGCGTAAACATTTTCTAGTCCTGCGAAGTCTTTTTCCTTTTTCAATCCACAAGTGGCTTTCTTCCCTTATGTTACCAAGCAACTCTGACGTCATCGCGTTTCTGCGTTTCTGCGTGAGTGCACGTCACAGAATCATTGCTTGTTGATCTCTATTTTAGTGCAAAAATCAGACGCGTTACGCAGTGTGTCAGAATGGCCGAGTGGTCTAAGGCGCCAGACTCAAGCTACGCTTCCCCGCGCTGGGGTTTCTGGTCTCCAATGGAGGCGTGGGTTCGAATCCCACTTCTGACACATGCTTTTTTTTTTTTTTTCCCCCCCCTCTCCTTACTTTTGAGATATCCTGATCTCAGCAGTAGGCATACAATTACCAACGTATATTTTTAAGAATCGGCTTTTAGGGACTGGGCGCGGTGGCTCAGCCTGTAATCCCAGCACTTTGGGAGGCCGAGACGGGTGGATCACGAGATCAGGAGTATCGAGACCATTCTGGCCAACACGGTGAAACCTCGTCTCTACTAAAAATACAAAAAAATAGCCGGGCGTGGTGGCGGGCGCCTGTAGTCCCAGCTACTCGGGAGGCTGAAGCAGGAGAATGGCGTGAACCCGGGAGGCGGAGCTTGCAGTGAGCCAAGATCGCGCCACTGCACTCCAGCCTGGGGGACAGAGCGAGACTCCGTCTCAAAAAAAAAAAAAAAAAAAAATCGGCTTTTAAATTTTTCTCAAAGGGATTGTCCAAACTAAAAACATTAAAAGCGGAAGCATCGCGATATTTTTACGAAGCCGCGAGATTTGGGGCAAAAAACGCCCAATAAAAGAGAGATTACTAGCGATTGGTCTCTGTGCTACAATGCGAGATAATCCGGATGTCGCGGGATTCGGAACTCAGGTAGCTTCCTGCCTCGCGGAGGTAATGGATAGAAGGGGCGCTGGGCGGGTTCTTTTCCCGCTTCTCGACCAGGCTCATACTCTGTGTCTCAGATACAAGCCCTCCCCTAGATATTTCCTGTAGCACTTTCCTACCAATCTCACAACCCTGTGGCTTGTGACAGTGCAGTCTCTTTAAAAATCTTACACAGGTCCTCTGCTCTCCTATTTTCAAAACTCATGTAACCAGTTCTCAAAAATGTCTTTCGTAAATTACGCACATTCACACTCGTTTTGGCATCTGATCATTACCGTTTTGTCTCAGTCAAAATTGAGTACCATTTTAACCATTGAATGAAATACGAAAGCTGTACCTTCCTCTCGCAAATGTAATCACCGTGAAAAATTTATTGTATTTTTTACAGTTCTTTTTTCTCTGCATTCGCATATATATATAACATTTTGGTTTTTTTTTTTAACAGAAATGTAGTCATGCTCTGACATTTTTCACTTAGTATATCTTGGGTTCTTTCCATATGGAACACTTATTCTTTTCTCTTACAGAAGAAATATTGCTGGCCGCGTGCAGTGGGTCACGCCTGTAATCCCAGCAATTTGGGAGGCCGAGGCTGGTGGATCACCTGAGCTCAGGAGTTCGACACCAGCCTGGCCAACATGGTGAAACCCTGTCCTCTACTAAAAATTAGTCGGGTGTGGTGGCGCACGCCTATAATCCCAGCTACTCTGGAGGCTGAGGCAGAGGAATCGCTTGAACCCGGGAGGCGAAGGTTGCAGTGAACCGAGATCGCGCCACTGCACTCCAACTTGGGCAACTGAGCGAGACTCTGTCTCAGAAAAAGAAAAAGAAATATTGCAAATCATTGTATAGCATGGATATAACCACTTCTTTTTTTTAAACTCAACATTTAGAATGCTTTCAATTATCGTAATTTAATGAGTGATTACTATATGCCAGGAGATGCAGCCCAGAGAATATAGCAGTAAAAATATAAAATTAAAGATAAAAAAATTTGTTTTCTGCCCTTGCGGAGCTTATATTCTAGTTAAATGACTTTGGCTCTGCCTCAGGAACACCAAATTCCAAGATTTCCTCAAAAAATTTTTTTCTTTCTTTTTCTTTTCAACCTATTTCTGCATTACAAGATTTCCTTATCTTTCAGGAGAAGAATGTAAATTCTAGATCTAAGCTTAGATCTAAATATCTAGTACCAGCTATTGAAGACTTGTATCTGCGTAACTATATATTTCTCTGTCATTATGATCACTCATAACCATTTATTTGATTAGGGGATTTTAATTTCAATTTAAAAATTATTTTTATTTTTTTTCAGCTCCTAGACAGATTAACACATTGATTATTGATTTTATCCTCATAGAATGTGAGACTGGACAGAAGGAAAGAAAGCTGCTTTATCCAACAATGGAATTCTCAGGAGACATTCATCATGGACAAAATCCAGTTGTTCCATTTGGGAAGCAACATTCTGAATTCAGATGGCTTGAACCAAATAGTTTTTTGTTTTTGAGTTGCGTTTCGCTCTTGTCACCCAGGCTGCAGTGCAATGGCATGATCTCAACTCACTGAAACCTCCGCCTCCTGGGTTCAAGCGATTCTCCTGCCTCAGCCTCCGGAGTAGCTGGGACTACAAGTATGCGCCACTGCGCTCGGCTAATTTTTGTGTATTTTTAGTAGAGAGAGGGTTTCACCACTTCACCTTAGGTGATCTGCCCGCCTCGGCCTCCCAAAGTGCTGGGATTACAGGCGTGAGCCACTGCGCCCCGCCCCTGATCCAAATAGTTTTAAGTACAATACTTCCAAACTGTCCCAGATTCCTGCCATACTTAAATTAACTGTGGGAAAGTGAGATATGAAATGGAATTTAAAAGCTTATGTCAAGGAAATGAAACTAATTGTCGTAAGATTTCTATTGTTATTATTAAACATATAAAAGTTGGCCAGGAGCGGTGGCTCATGCCTGTAATCCCAGCACTTTGGGAAGCCAAGGTGAGTGGATCACCTGAGGTCAGGAGTTCGAGACCAGCCTGGCCAACATGGTGAAACCCCGTCTCTACTAAAAATACAAAAATTAGCTGGGCATGTTGGTGGGCGCCTGTAATCCCAGCTACTTGGGAGGCTAAGGCAGGAGAATCGCTTGAGTCAGGGAGGCAGAGGTTGCAGTGAGCCAAGATTGCGCCATTGCACTCTAGCCTGGGCGACAAGAGTGAGACTCTGTCTCAAAATAAATAAATAAATAAATAAATGTGTGTATATATATGGCATAATATAACATGCTCATGTACAGCCGCTGCCCTAATGAGGATTTTTTCAGATGAGCAGGTAAGTGTACCTTTGATGACTCTAAAAAAAAATGACAGTTCTTTTTGGAGAACTACGTGAGTTGGAAAAAGGAAGATCGTATGAGGAGGAGGAGCTAGCAGCTGTTTCTAGACGAAAAAAAGCAAGGATGTTGCCATAAATGGCTTTTCTGAGGCTGTTATATTAGATTTTAAAAGGTTAATTTTAGGCTGGGTGTAGTGGCTTATGCCTATAATCCCACCACTTCAGTAGGCCCATGTGGGAGGACTGTTGGCATCCAGGAGTTTGAGACTAGCCTGGGCAACGTGGTGAAACACTGTCTCTACTAAAAATACAAAAAAATAAATAAAAATTATTTGGGCATGGTTGCACATGCCTGTAATCCCAGCTATTCGGGAGGCTGAGTCATGAGAATCGCTTGAACCCGGGAGGCGGAGGTTGCAGTGAGCTGGGATTGTCCTGCATTCCAACTTGGGCGACAGAGCATGACTCTGTCTCAAAAAAAAAAAAAAAAAAAAGAAACGAAAAAAAAACTCTTTAAGTCTAATAAGAAAAATTTTATATTCTGTCCGAAGCCTGCTACCTGGAGGTTTCATCTGCATGATAAAAGCTTGGTCTTCACAACCCTTTATCCCAGTACTTTCTGTTGATAATAACTCAAACAATTGCCAGTTAGAAAATCTTTTAATCTGCCTATGACTTGGAAGCACCCCCACTGTCAGGTCTGCATTTCCAGACCAACCCAATGTATATCTTATATGTATTGATTGACGTCTCATGTCTCCTAAAAATGTATAAAGCCAAGTTGTAGCCAAAACATCTTGGGCACATGTTCTCAGGATTTCCTGAGGGCTGTGTCACAGGTTCATTCACATTTGGCTCAGAATAAATCTCTTCAAATATTTTACAGAGTTTGACTCTTTCCATCGACAACATTAATGCCACCCAAAAGAGACATGTGAGCCAAAGAAGGTAAAAACTCTTATTAACACTCACTCAGATTAATCATTCCTCTTCCTATAGGGCAAAGCAAAGGATAGTTGGGAAAAAGTGCTGAAGTATCTTCTCGATAATTCCAAGAGGCATCTGTGAGTAAAACGGGAAAGATAAAGTTCCTCTTAAAGAGTAGTTTTGTAAAACTCTGTAACTATTTTTTAACAAAAATTAACTTTTTTTTTGAAACAGTTTCTCCCTCTGTCATCTAGGCTGGAATGCAGTGATGTGATCATGGCTCACTGCAGCCTCCACCTCTGGGGCTCAAGTGATTCTCCCACCTCAGATTTCCCATTAGCTGGGACATGCACCACCACTTCTGGCTAATGTTTAAATTTTTTTAGAGATGGGGTCTCCTGGCCTCAAGTGATCTGCTGGCCTTGACCTCCCAAAGTGCTGGAATTATGCGAGCCACCGTGCCCAACGCAATAAATTTTTTAAAGACTTGTCAATATTCAGAGCAATGATCAATTGTATTCCACTGAACATAGTTCATTTGTATTTCTATGGATGAAAATCATTTGGACTATTCTCAATTTTCTATAATTTGAAGAGTTGTAAGATAACACAAAATCAATGAAAAATGCCCCTGACAAGGTACTCAGGAATCTTTTTTCTCCATTTAAAACTTGTTTATACTTTTTTCTGACAGAATTCACATAAGACATTGATGCGATTATTACCGTCAAAACTGAACACATCCTTCTACTATTCAGCTAATACAATTTCATAGAATTGTGTTTTGCTGTTGTGGTTGTTGTTTTGAGATGGGGTTTTGCTCTTGTTGCCCAGGCTAGAGTGCAATGGCATCATCTCGGCTCACCGCAACCTCTGCCTCCCCGGTTCAAGCAATTCTCCTGTCTCAGCCTCCCGAGTAGCTGGGATTATAGGCATGTGCCACCACGCTAATTTTGTATTTTTAGTAGAGATGGGGGTTTCTCCATGTTGGTCAGGCTGGTCTCAAACTCCTGACCTCAGGTGATCCGCCCGCCTCCGCCTCCCAAAGTGCTGGGATTACAGGTGTGAGCCACCGGGACTGGCCAGAATTGCGTTTTAAGAGTTGAGCTGGGCTCGGTGGCTCACGCTTGTAATCTCAGCACTTTGGGAGGCCGAGGCGGGTGGATCACGAGGTCAGGAGATCGAGACCATCCCGGCTAACACGGTGAAACCCCGTCTCTACTAAAAATACAAAAAATTAGCCGAGCGAGGTGGCGGGCGCCTATAGTCCCAGCTGTGCGGGAGGCTGAGGCAGGAGAATGGCGTGAACGCCGAGATCGCGCCACTGCACCCCAGCCTGGGTGAAATAGCGAGACTCCTTCTCAAAAAAAAAAAAAAAAAAAAAAAAAGAGTTGAATTTTTTAAACAAAGATTATAAGAAGCTCTTGTTTTGGATTGACCTCCTGCACTATGCTCCACTACAACAGACCAACCCAAAATAGAGTCACTCATGCTAAATGCCATAAAATGAAACTGTCGCTTTAGGGAAACAGATCCCCCAAACAGACCAGGTTTTCCCGAAAACAGGAGATTCCAGTCAACCTGAGTCAGGTTAACAAAGAAGTCCCCTCTGTTTTAACTGATAAGAATTCTTTGCTTGGCCAAACTTTAGTCAGGCTCCTGAACTTTCTCCTAGACCCATCTGTGCACTGCCTTGTAAAATCCATTTAGCAAAGAACCCTGCTAAATCAGTTTAGCAAGAACCCATCATCCTTGATATCTGATCATCCTCATATCTGATGAGGTTACTTATCCTCCACCATTGCCCAGGTGATGTCTGATCACCCTGGTGGGTCTTCAGCAAGAAACCTGTTAGGTTGGTTTAGCCAGAATTCCGCTTATCCCTGATGTTTCCTCTTAGTAATTTTCCATCCACTGACTCCCACCCTGATCCCTGGCTATGCATTTCCACTTGCCCATGCTATGTTTGGAGTAGAGTCTGTCAACAGAAAAAAAACAAATTGAGTTACAGATCTAATTGTCTTTTATTTGTGATTCATGCATTAGGTCAGCCTCCGTTCTACAAAATAGAATGAAAACTCCCTCTGGGCAATAGCAGAACAATGGATTTTCTAAGGTGGGAACAAGGAAACAGAACAATGGGGAGGGGGGGAATGCTGGTTGGTTAACATCAGGTTACTTCAAGTTCCTTTTTTTGTAAGGGTTAAAGGAGAGGGGACTTTCTTGTTGACCTAATTCAGGTTGACTGGCATCTCCTGTTTTCAGGAAAGATTCGTCTGTTAGGGGATCGATCTGCTTCCTTCAAGTTTGATTATGTGGCATTTAGCACGAGTGATTCTATTTTGGTTTGGTCTGGTGTACTGGGGCCTAGCACAGGAGTTCAGTCCAAAACAATGGCCTCTTACAATTTTCGTTTAACAAGCCTAATCTCTCTCCACACTGCAATAGCCCATTACAGCGGTCTCTATACCTATTGCAATGGTCCTGAACACAGTCTTCCCTACTGTACTTTAGCAACAAGTATCATTGAATAATTTTTTCTTTAACATAACAAGAAAAGCAACCCGACGTTCACGAATCAGCTATCCCCCACTATTGTTCTGCTTCCTTTCCCACCTTACAAAACCTACTATTCTGCTACTGCCCAGTGGGAAACTTCATTCTCTTTTGTATAATGGATTCATGCCTCATTCATGAGTCTCAAATAAAAGCCAGTTAGATTTTTAACTGAATTTGTTGTCGTTATATCTTTTGACAAATCTGTTAAGAAGTAGAGACTGTAGACATCAATCTCACTACATCTCAGCAAGCACCCTCCAACATGAACTAATTTTTGGCCAATCAGTGTTCTTTTTTTGTTTGAAATAGTCATGGTCATTTATTGAGAAATTCTATGACATTTACGTTGTTATATACAAGTGCTTTTTTTTTTTTTTTTTTTTTGAGACGGAGTCTCGCTCTGTCGCCCAGGGTGGAGTGCAGTGGCGCAATCTCGGCTCACTGCAAGCTCCGCCTCCCGGGTTCACGCCATTCTCCTGCCTCAGCCTCTCCGAGTAGCTGGGACTACAGGCGCCCGCCACCACGCCCGGCTAATTTTTTGTATTTTTTTAGTAGAGACGGGGTTTCACCGTGGTCTCGATCTCCTGACCTCGTGATCCGCCCGCCTCGGCCTCCCAAAGTGCTGGGATTACAAGCGTGAGCCACCGCGCCCGGCCTACAAGTGCTTTTATGGAAGTTTTTCACGTATTCTTGTAGCAGGACGAGCCGCAGACAAGAACCCCTCAGATGCAGAGTTGTAGAAGGAAAGGGCTTTATTCAGCAGGGAGCATCAGCGGACTCATGTCTCCAAAAACCGAGCTCCCCGAGTGAGCCATTCCTGTCCCTTTTAAGGGCTTACAACTCTAAGGGGGTCCGCGTGAGAGGGTCGTGATCGATTGAGCAAGCAGTGGGTACGTGACTGGGGGCTGCATGCACCGGTAATGATACCGAAACAGAACAGGACAGGGATTTTCACGATGCTTTTCCATACAATGACTGAAATCTATAGATAACACCAGCAGTTAGGTAAGGGGTTGATTTTTAACTACCAGGCCCAGGGCGCGGTGCTGGGCTGTCTTCCTGTGGATTCCATTTCTGCCTTTTAGTTTTTACTTCTTTCTTTGGAGGCAGAAGTTGGGCATAAGACAATATGAGAGGTGGTCTCCTCCCTTATTCTTATTTTCATTAACTTCAAGGTAATGATGACAAGAAGAAAAGGAGAGAAAAGAGGGTAAATGAATAGGGAGGTTTGAAGTATTAGTCTCAAAATTAATGACCGTTGTAATGTTTTCTGTGAAACCTTCCCTTTTGTTTATCCCTTTGCTTCCTCATTCTCCTCATTCTCTCGCCTCTTATAACCAGACACCTCAGTTTTAAAAATCACTCATTTTCTTTTTCTTCCTTTTCTCCCCTCTCACCTCTCCATTCTTTCCCTTTCTAGACCCTACCCTTCGGCAATGCATGCTTATCTAATTATGCACCAGTTTAAGAATCCCCAGAAGCTTAAACCGGGCACTTTAGCCCACATTGCAGAATCCTCCCACTTGGTGGGAGTTTCAACAATTATCCTCACCATCTGGCCAAAGTCAAGATAAAGCCAAGCAGGCTTCTAGACAGGCAACTATCCAGGACAACCGTGGGAACAAGAAACACAGACCCTGCACCCTGCGCCATTCCCGCATGCCTCCCATACCAAATGTCAATTTTAAAACCCTATGGTTGGCGGGGCGCGGTGGCTCGTGCCTGTAATCCCAGCACTTTGGGAGGCCGAGGCGGACGGATCACCAGGTCAGGAGATTGAGACCATCTTGGCTAACACGGTGAAACCCCGTCTCTACTAAAAATATAAAAAAATACAAAAAATTAGCCGAGTGTGGTGGTGGGCGCTTGTAGTCCCAGCTACTCGGGAGGCTGAGGCAGGAGAATCTCCTAAACCCAGGAGGCGGAGCTTGCAGTGAGCCAACATTGCCAGCTGCACTCCAGCCTGGGCGACAGAGTGAGACTCCGTCTCAAAAAAATAAAATAAAATAAATAAATAAATAAATAAATTTTAAAAACCCTATGGTAGGCCAGGAGTGGTGGCTCACGCCTGCAATCCCAGCACTTTGGGAGGCCGAGGCGGGTGGATCACTTGAGGTCAGGAGTTTGAGACCAGCCTGGCCAACATGGTGAAACCCTGTCTCTACTAAAAATACATAAATTAGCTGGGTGTGGTGGCAGATGCCTGTAATCCCAGCTACTCAGGAGGCTGAGGCAGGAAAATCACTTGAACCCGGGAGGCGGAGGTTGCAGTGAGCCAAGATTGCACCACTGCACTCCAGCCTGGGCAACAGAGTGAGACTCTGTCACAGAAAAGAAAAAAACAAAAACCTATGGTAAATTTTAAAATTTAAGGTGGTACTTTAGAACACTAGTGTTCCATCTTCTCAGTTTGCTGGCTTTCGGATTAAAAGCAGCTTCTCCCACCAAACCTCCCCTCTAGTATTTGGCTTTGGAGCGGTGAGCAGCAGAATCTGGGTCAGGTTACGCTTTTTTCCCTTCAGTCCCATTAACTCTGGAATCCTAGGTGCCCTCTGCACACTTGGACTCCACACAACCACTTTCTCCAACAAGAAAACAAAGTAAACTGCAGATTATGTAATAGGAGATTTTAAATTCATTTCAAAATTCACCATGGAAGATACGGTTTCTCATCTGCAATCCATTCTGCTTGTCTGGATTTACCTTACTTCTCCCTGCATTGCTCACATTTCTGATTCTTTCATGGAACAGACTACATTATCCTCTAAAAGCTTTCACAAAACTGATGGAATTTCCTATTTCTCGCCCCCCACCCCCACCTACTGCTTTTCAAAGTAAAATGGCATTTATCTGTAAGGCGGGATGAAGTTAATATCTGTTAAACCCCTGTTTATTTCCAGAGGCTTCCAAAGTCAGCCCAACCTCCCAAGGTTACTTAGCTCTCTAATAAAACAAAAGGTGGACTCCCTGAAAGAATTCTCCTGCAGAATTCTATTATAGCGTTAGAGGAAAAAGCACTGCCACTGTGTAAAATTGTGCAGATTTGGGGTAAAAGGCCAAGGTACTTTCCAGTTTCAATTTTCTTGACTGTCCTGCTGGGTACGGTGGTTTACACCTATAATCCCAGCATTTGGGTGAGGCTGAGGAGGGAGGATCACATGAGGCCAGGAGTTCAAGACCAGCCTGGGCTTGTCTCCAACCCCTCACCCCAACCGCACCCCCGCCCCCACCCCCACAAATGCTCAACTGCAGTTGAACTGAATTAAACTGCGTTTCTTTCCTTCCTTCCTTACCCTCATCTCAACCCTGCCCCGCCCCCAACAAACGCTCAACTGCAGTTGAACTGAATTAAATTGTGTTTCTTTCCTTCCTTCCTTTCTTCCTTCTCTCTTTCCCTCCCTTCCTTCTCTCCTTTCTTCCTTCTGTCTCTCTCTCTTTCTCTTTCTCTCTTTCTTTCTTGAGACAGAGTCTTGCTCTATCACCCAGGCTAAAGTGCAATGGTTCGGTCTTGGCTCACTGCAACCACTGCCTCGCAGGTTCAAAGGATTCTCCTGCCTCAGACTCCCGAGTAGCTGGGACTACAGGCGTGCACCACCACACCTGGCTAATTTTTATATTTTTTAGTAGAGACAGGGTTTCACCATGTTGGCCAGGCTGGTCTCGAACTCCTGACCTCAAGTGATTCGCTCACCTCAGCCTCCCAAAGTGGTGATCCTGGGTTTTAAGCAGAAGAGGAGACATACCACTACCCACTTATCGAATGTATTCTAAATACGTTTTCTTATCCGAAATATTTTTATATTCCAATACTGGAAACTTTTATTTACAGAAGCCACGTATTCTATATTCTGTATATAGAATACATGGTTCATTAAGGCCAAGATAATATCCCATATTGTGTATATCATTACTTACACTACTCATTAAAATAATCTTCAGTGCAGAGAGATTATCTCTTTTCCTCTGCTAAAGACTCAATAATCTTTCATTCAGACAAATAAGACATTATGTAAGACCTACCTAGTTACATAAAAACAAAGTAACTACACTAGTACTCCTGTCTGTTAAAGGACTATCAGATAAGTCACTGAGGTTATCTGTACATAACAATGAACAGTCATCCTAATAATTACTAGTGAATGCCTTTTCTTTCTAGATAGAAGAAGCTGAAGATACAAAATCTAAAGCTAAATTAGAATGTAACTTTTGTCTCAACTGACAGAATACTGTACATTGACCAAATAAAGGATTTTATTGAATCACTAAATTTTTACCAGCTTTATTGAGATATAATTTACACACCATTCAATTCAATTCAATCACTTTTAGAATATTCAGAGTTGTGCAAACATTATCACCATCAGTGTTAGAACATTTTTATCACCTCAAGGTAAAAAAAAATACTCCTTGGCAGTCACTCCCCATCTCCCAACCTCCCCCAACCTGCAGGCAACTGACAATCTATTTTCTATCATTTTTTTCCCTCCCTCCCTGCCTCCCTCCCTTCCTTTCTTTTTATACAGGGTCTCACTCTGTCACCCAGGCTGGAGTGCAGTAGCACAATCATAGCTCACTGCAGCCTTGACCACCCTGGACTCAGGCGATTCCAATATTGGAATATAAAATACTTTAGGATAAGAAAACTTATTTAGAATACGTTCAATAAGTGGGTAGTGGTATGTCCCCTATTCTGCTTAAAACCCAGGATCACCACTTTGGGAGGCTGAGGTGGGCGAATCACTTGAGCTCAGGAGTTCGAGACCAGCCTGGTCAACATGGTGAAACCCTGTCTCTACCAAAAAATACAAAAATTAGCCAGGTATGGCGGTGCGCGCCTGTAGTCCCAGCTACTCGAGGGGGCGGAGGTGGGAGAATCACTTAAACCCAGGAGGTGCAAGTTGCTGTGAGCCGAGATCACACCAGTGTGCTCCAGCCTGGGCAACAGAGACCTTTTGTCTAAATCAATCAATCAATCAATCCCAGGAGTGCAGTGGCGCGATCTCGGCTTTCTGCAACCTCTGCCTCCCCGGTTCAAACGATTCTCCTGCTTAAGTCTTCCGAGTAGCTGGGAGGCCCGTGCCACCACGCCTGGCTAATTTTTGTATTTTTAGTAGAGACGGGTTTTCACAATGTTGGCCAGGCTTGTCTTGAGCTCCTGACCGCAAGATTTGTCTGCCTCGGCCTCCAAAGGGCTGCAATTACAGGCGTAAGCCACCGTGCCCGGCCAGTCTTGTCCATTTTCTGCTTGAAGACCATCTTTCACACTGTCACTATAGTGACTTGCATAAAATTCTTTTTTTTTTTTTTTTTTTTTGAGAGGATTCTCGCTCTGTCACCGATCTCGGCTCACTGCAAGCTCCGCCTCCTGGGTTCACGCCATTCTCCTGCCTCAGTGTCCCAAGTAGCTGGGACCACAGGCGCCTGCCACCACGCCCGGCTAATTTTTTGTATTTTTAATAGAGATGGGGTTTCACTGTGTTACCCAGGATGGTCTAGATCTCCTGACCTCATGATCCACTGGCCTCGGCCTCCCAAAGTGGTGGGATTACAGGCGTGAGCCACCGTGCCCGGCCTACACACCTTCTTAGCATCTGTTAATGGTTCAATTCACTATCCTGGCAACAAGACTGTTCATGATGTAGCCTACATTTTCAGCTTTATCTGCTTTCACCTTCATATTCAATCTGTGTTCCAGCTAAACCAAACTGTTCTCAACTGTCTAAAAGTACCATTTTAAAAGTGCCTTAATAACTTTGTATGTATTTACTTTCCATCTAGAAAGCTTTTACTGCCTTCCCTTTTTCTGACTATTTGTATTTATGTTTTAAGATAGCGCAATCAACCTGTCCGCTGCAAAACTTTCTGTTTGATTCTCTCAGGCAGTTAGATGTTTCCTTCTTTGCACTCCCAAAGCTCTTATGCTTCACTCTTACGGTATTTACCACACTGCCTTGTAACTGAAGGACATCTCTAGGTTGTGGCCTTCAAGAGGGCATCTTATTCATCTTTATACCAGGTATATAGCAAGGAACTACTATACACAAGACTTGCTACAAAGCTACTTACATGACATTTTAATAACCAAGAAAGAATTTGTAGAAATAGCAAGTAACATTTCTTAATCTTTTTCAATTTAAGATAAGTAACATGTTGGGATACTGAGATATGACAATAACAATGGTAACAATAGCAACTAACACTTAATAATGCTTACAGTGTGTCAGGCACAGTTTTGTGTGCTTTCATAACCCTTTGAGGTTGCAAGTGTTGTCCATGTTTTGTAGGCAAAGACACAGATGCACAAAGTTATGTGACTTGCCTAAGGTCATATAGCCAACAAGATAGGAAACACTGTAACTAGAGTTTAGTGTGAATTTGTGTGTATTCAAATCCTTCATTTACAGCTAAATTTACAAATCTGTTGAAGGGAAATAGAACTTACTGCTCTTATTTAGCAGTGAAATTTAAATAATTTTTTGTTGTTTTATTTCAGAAGGTGAGTGTAGGTTTATTTATTATTTTTGAGACAGAGTCTTGCTCTGTTGCAGAGGCTGGAGTGCAATAGCACAATCACTGCAGCCTTGACCTCTTGGTTCAAGCAATCCTCCCATCTCAGCCTCCTGAGTAGCTGGGACTACAGGTACACACCACCATGACCAGCTAATTTTTTTTTTTTTTTTTTTTAGAGGTGGGGTCTCATGATGTTGCCTAGCTTGGTCTCAAACTCCTGGGCTCAAGTGATCCTCCTACCTCAGCCTCCCAAAATGCTGGGATTACAGGTATGAGCCACCATGCCTGGCCTGAGTATAGGTTTAGAAATGTAAGCATGATTTTAGGGGTCCAAAAAGTACCAAAGAAGTAGCATCTCACTCACTGTTCCTGGGCAGATGGAAAAGTGATGATCCCTTAAATCCTACAATTGAAAACATTTGTGACCCTGAGGGCAGGTATGAGAGGCACTAAGAAAATCCTTTGTTGGTGAGACAGAGAACATTTTCAACCCAGGAAAAAGAGATCATAGAGAAGTCATGGAAACTGTACTGAACAAAATACTTCTGGGAAAGCGGGGTTATAAATGTGATGAATGTAGACAGTTCTTCACTAAGAAATCAAATCTTATTCAACAGCAAAGGATCCACACTGGAGAGAGACCCTGTAAATATAAAGTTTGTGGCAAGCCTTCAGTGGGAACACCAGCCTCTATCTCCAGAAGATCCACACTGGGGAGAACCCTTATAAGTGTGATGAGCATAGAAGGGCCTTCACCGTGAAAGCCTGCATTATAGAAGCTGTACTTTTCACAGACCCTGTGAATGTGATCAGTGTGGCAAGACTTACATTTGGAGCTCAGATCTTAGTAAACATCAGAGGCTTCATACTGGAGGGAAAATCCACAAGCGTAATGTGTGCAATAAGACCTTCAGAATTCTGGCCATCTCAAACATCAGAGAATACATACTGGAGAAAAACCCTACAAATATTTTATGCATGGGAAAGCTTTTAATCAGAGCCCACTCTTTCTTAAGCATGATAGAGTACACACTGAGAGAAACCTTATCACTTTAAGGAATGTGGAGAAAGCTTTAGTCACAATGCAGGTCTGACATCATATGAGAGACTGCACACAAGAGAGAAACCTTATAAAAGTAAAGTATTTGGGAAAGTCTGCATTGAGAGCTCACACTTCATTAACTATCCCAACATTCATACAGGGGAAAGACTTCCTCATTGCCCTGAATATGGAAAATGCTTTACTCAAAATGAAGGTCTTATTTCCCATCAGAACCTTTTTAGACATTAAAAAGAAAACCCGTATCAGAGAAAAAAGATTTATACCTCTGATGAATGTGTGTAAAACTTTGGGTTTCTCTAGTAACTGACCTTTAGAGAGTAGATATAGAAGGGAAATATCTTGAATATAACAATTTTGAAATGTTTGAATGACAGCTTCTTGCCTCACTTAACATTAGCAAATTTGTCAAGAACATGCCCAGGAAATGGGTTGCCTAGAACTTGTTTTAGCAGAAATAAATGTGTTTTCAGTCATTATCCTCCTTAAGGAAAGGGTCAGTCTCACCCAGTGACCAGTTCTAAGTTCCCGACTCTTAGATGGGAAATGAAGAGTATTTTGTCTGAGCCTGTAGATGTTTGAAAACTTTGATATTCAGAGGGTAGGCGAAATTGTCACTCACTCCTGAGACTTCCTTTGTGAAAACAGAGCTTTGTAATATTTATGATTCCCTGCTGTCTCTCTCAGGAAAAGATGCTCACTATATCCAAAAAGGCTTATAAAATACTGGGTATCAGTTGAAAGGTATTAAGAAATCAATTGTCGGCTGGGTGCAGTGGTTCACACCTGTAATCCCAGCATTTTGGGAGGCTGAGGCAGGAGGATCACTTGAGTCGAAGAGTTCGATACCGGCCTGGGCAACATAGTGAGACCCTTGTCTCTACAGAAAGTAAATTAGCTAGGCGTGGTGGTGCAGGCCTGTCATCCTGGCTACTTGGGAGGCTGAGGTGGGAAAATCACTTGAGCCCAGGAGGAATAGGTTGCAGTGAGCTGTGTTCATGCCACTGCACTCCAGCCTGGGCAACAGAGTGAGACCCCTCCTCAAAAAACTAAAACTAAAATAAAAATGAAAAAAGAAATAAATTGTTTTGTCTTTGTTCAAAACCTGGACCACTATGTTTAGTCCTATTCCCAGACTGTCACACAGATCTAGTGATGTTGGTACAAATTGAGAGAAAGGGAACCAGACGGTTCTTCCTCATCTTTGTATGCATGTAGCTGGCATAGTGATTGGCATTTGCATTCCATAAATGTTTATTGAAATGAGTTAAATTAAAATAAATAGAATTAAATCCTGGGCTTGTATAGTGTACTCGCTGAAATTCAGTTTTAAGAAGTGGCATAAAGTGAAAATAAAAATATTTTAAAGTTATGTAGAAATATTGACGAGATGGTTAAAATGGAAATCTCTGATCTTTTGAAGATGTATATGTAATTCATGAGTTGATATGTAGGAGGGCATTGCTTCCTCCCACAGCTTTAGAATCATACAGTAATAGACTGGGGGGGATCATAGGCCTGACCAAGTGGGACTATTGTTAAGTTATGCTCTTAAATAAAGAATAAAAAGTAACACCAGTTCTTTAAGTACTTTGTTCTAACAATGTAACTATTGTGTTCTATCTAAAACTGATACAGTGTTAAACTTCTCAAGGTTTCCTTTGTCTATGAGATACAGTCGAGTGTTGTTCCCTGTTTATTTGTGACATGGAATATCTTCACTTACTGTGGAAACTAACACATGCTTCTTCTTTTTTATTTATTTATTTTGTGACGGAGTTTCGCTCTGTCGCCCAGGCTGGAGTGCAGTGGCGTGATCTCGGCTCACTGCAAACTCCGCCCCTCCAGGTTTAAGCAATTCTCTGCCTCCGCCTCCGGAGTAGCTGGGATTACAGGCGCGTGCCACCATGCCAGGCTAATTTTTTGTATTTTTAGTAGAGACGGGGGTTTCACCATCTTGGCCAGGCTAGTCTTGAACTCCTGACCTCGTGATCCACCCGCCTCAGCCTCCCAAAGTGCTGGGATTACAGGCGTGACCCACCGCGCCTGGCTTGCTTCTTCTTTTAAAAGGAAACTCTGAGATAAAAAAGATGAAGTTCTTTTCAAAAAAGGAATCAGCTTTTCATTAAAGGGAAACTATGGAGTACAACACTTGAGGCTTTTTTTTTTTTTTTTTTGAGATAGAGTCTCGCTGTTGCCCAGGCTGGCGTGCAATGGCGAGATTTCAGCTCACTGCAACCTTCCCCTCCCTGCCTCAGTCTCCCAAGTAGCTGGGACTGGGACTACAGGCGCCCGCCACTACACCCTGCTAATTTTTGTATTTTTAGTACAGACGGGGTTTCACCATGTTAGCCAGGATGGTCACGATCTCCTGACCCCGTGATCCACCCACCCCGGCCCCCCAAAGTGCTGGGATTACACGCGTGAGCCACCGTGCCTGGCCCCACTTGAGCCTTAAAATACTTTATTTGGGCAGTGAATTTAAAATTTATCTGTGCTAATTCTTTATCTGTACTAATATACACTAGATACACTAGTCTTTAGCCAGGGCATTGCTATCTAATACTATATATTTGGGGACACTTATGGTTCTCACGATGACCAGGTTATGGCACTTTCATTTTTACAGGTGGGGTTCAGACATTGTAAACATTATAGTATATTGTATATAGCATAAATATAAGAGCTACAGCCATTAGAAAAAAACTCTTTTGTATATAGCATAAGAGCTACAGCCGTTAGAAAAAAACTCTTTAGGAGAGATAAATCTTCACGCAGCTGGGAACAGTGGCTCAACACCTGTGATCCCTACGTGTCCAGAATTGGGGGGTTCATTGATCTCACTGACTTCAAGAATGAAGCTGCAGACCCTCTCAGTGAGTGTTGCAGTTTTTTTTTTTTTTTTTTTTTTTTTCTGGAGTGCAGTGGCGCGATCTCGGCTCACTGCAAGCTCCGCCTCCCCGGTTCACGCCATTCTGCCTCAGCCTGCCGAGTAGCTGAGACTACAGGCGCCCGCCACCACGCCCGGCTAATTTTTTGTATTTTTAGTAGAGAGGGGGGTTTCACCGTGTTAGCCAGGATAGTCTCAATCTCCTGACCTCGTGATCCACCCACCTCGGCCTCCCAAAGTGCTGGGATTACAGGCTTGAGCCATCGCGCCCAGCTGAGTGTTGCAGTTCTTAA
Source organism: Hylobates moloch (assembly GCF_009828535.3). Lineage (NCBI taxonomy): Eukaryota > Metazoa > Chordata > Mammalia > Primates > Hylobatidae > Hylobates > Hylobates moloch. The sequence goes on along the minus strand of NW_026652295.1, from coordinate 27,830,759 downwards.
AGGTGGCGTGTTGGGAGTTTGTCCCTTCTGATGTTAGGATGTATTTAGTTTCTTCTTTTCAGGTGGGTTCGTAGTTTATGCTGATTCAGGAGTGAAGCTACTAGATTTTCGTGGTAACTGTTACAGCTCTTAAGGCGGTGCGTCTGGAGTTGTTTCTTCCTCCCAGTGAGTTTATAGTCTAATGCCAGCTTCAAAAGTGAAATTGCTAGACCTTCACAGTGACTATCACAGCTCATAAAAGTACTGTGCACCCCAAGCATGAACATCCGTAGGATTTGTTGCAAAGAACAAAACAACAAAGCTTCAACAACATGGAAACAGACCCAAGCAAATCACCGCTGCAGACTCAGGCAACCTGCTTTTATTCTCTTATCTGGCCCCACCCACATCCTGCTGATTGGTCCATTTTACAGAGAGCTGATTGGTCTGTTTTGGCAGGGTACTGATTGGTGTGTTTACAATCCCTGAGCTAGACGCAAAAGTTCTCCACGTCCCCACTAGATTAGCTAGATACAGAGTGTAGATTGGTGTATTTACAAACCCTGAGCTAGACACAGAGTGCTGATTGGTGCATTTACAAACCTTGAGCTAGACACAGGGTGTTGACTGGTGTATTTACAATCCCTTAGCTAGACGTAAAGATTCTCCAAGTCCCCACCAGATTAACTAGATACAGAGTGCTGATTGGTGCACTCACAAACCGTGAACTAGACACAGGGTGCTGACTGGTGTGTTTACAAACCTTGAGCTAGATACAGAGTGCCAATTGGTGCATTCACAAATCCTGAGCTAGACACATGGTGCGGATTGGTGTATTTACAGACTTTGAACACGGGCAGTGAGGGGCTTAGCACCTGGGCCAGCAGCTGCGCCAGATCCCCCAGCACTGCCGGTCCGCCTGCGCCGCGCTCTAATTCTCGCCGGGTCTCAGCCGCGTCCTCGCGAGGCAGGTAATGGGATCTGCAGCTCGCCATGTCTGAGCCCGCCCCCCACCCTCCCACCAGTGGGCTCCCTCGCGGCCCAAGCCTCCCTGACGGGCGCCGCCCCCTGCTCTGCGGCACCCAAGTCCCATCGACCGCCCAAGGACTGAGCAGTGCAGGCGCGTGGCGCGGGACTGGCAGGTAGTTCTGCCCGCGGCCCCAGCTTGGGATCCACTAGGCAAAGCCAGCTGGGCTCTTGAGGCGGGTGGGGACTTGGAGAACTTTTATGGCTAGCTAGAGGATTGCATATGTACCAATCAGCACTCTGTGTCTAGCTCTGGGTTTGTGGATGCACCAATCAGCACTCTGTATCTAGCTAATCTAGTGGGGACCTGGAGAACATTTATATCTAGCTAAAGGATTGTAAATACACCAATCAGCACTCTGTGTCTAGCTCAAGGTTTGTAAACGCACCAATCAGCACTCTGTACCTAGCTAATGCGGTGAGGACTTGGAGAACTTTTATGTCTAGCTAGAGGATTGTAACTGCACCAATCAGCACTCTGTGTCTAGCTCAGAGATTGTAAATGCACCAATCAGCACCCTGTCAAATCAGACCAATCAGGTCTCTGTAAAACAGACCAATCAGCTCTCTGTAAAATGGACCAATCAGCAGAATGTGGGTGGGGCCAGATAAGGGAATAAAAGCAGGCTGCCCGGACCAGCTAGGGGCAACCTGCATGGGGGACTTGCTGTGTTGTGGTGCTTTGGCTTTATTTATTTATTTTTTTCTCTTCCTGTTCTTTGTAATAAGTTTTGCTGCTGCTTATGTTTTGGGTGTGTGCTTCCTGTGTGAGCTGTTAACACTCACAGTGGAGGTCTGCAGCTTTACTCCTGAGACTAGTAAGAACTGTGAACACATCCAGAAAAATGGACAATTCTAGACATACTGCCTTAAGAGTTGTGGCCCTCGCCATGAAGGTCTGTATGTTTCACTCGTGAGGCCAGTGAGACTAGGAACCGACCAGCAGGAAGAAACTCAAAACACAGATGAACATCAGAAGGAACTAACTCCAGACACTCTTTAAGAATTAAGATTCAACCATGAGGATCTGTAGCTTCATTCTTGAGGTCAGTGAAACCAAGAACCCACTAGTTCTGGACACTAGGCTGAGGCAGGAAAATTACTTGAATCTTGAGGCAGAGGTTGCAGTGAGCTTAGATCATGCCACTGCATTCCAGCCTGGGCAACAGTGAGCTCCATCTCGAAGACAACAAATAGATGATAAGTGGAATTTCATCAAAATTGGAAACTTGTGCATCAAAGGAAATTAGACAGTGTTAAAAGAGCATATAGAATTGGTTAAAGTTTTACAAATCAGATACTTGATAAGGGTGTAACATCCAGGTGTATCCAAAAAAACGCAAAACACAAATCTTAATACAACTGAAAAAGCAACCCAGTTTAAAAAAATGTGCAAAGAATTCAAATAGACACCTCTCCAAAGAAAATATATAAATAGCTAATAAGCACATGGAAAGTACTCTGTCTTTATTCACTAGGGAAATGCACATCAAAACCAAAGTGGGGTACCATTTCAAACTTTCTTGGATGGCTATAATCAGGAAAATGGCAAATGAAAAAGTGTTGGTGAAGATGTGGATAAACTGGAACTTTCATGCATTGTTGGTGAGAATGTAAAATGATAAAGTCACTGTGGAAACCAGTTTGGTGGTTCCTAAAAAGCTAAACATGGGTTTACCATATGACTTAGCAATTCTCCTAGGTGTATACCGAAAAGAATTGAAAGCAGAGACTCAAACAGATACTTGTAATCCAATGTTCATTGCAGCATTATTCATAATAGCTAAAAGGAGAATCCAGCCATCAACAGATGAGCAAAATAACAAAAATAAAGATGCATAAGCAGAATAGGCATCAAAATATAAAAAATTTTTTAAAATGAAGAATATACATACAATATAGGATATATGCTGGTATATGCTGAGATGGATGAATCTTGAAAACATTTTGCTTAGTGATGAAATAGGCTAGATACATAAAGGACACAAGTAATGTATAACTCCACTTATATGAAATATCTAGGCGATTTCAAAAAGACAAAAGGTGAGGGGCTGAGGCTCATGCCTGTAATCCAAGGACTTCGGGACGTCAAGGCAGGAGGATTGCTTGAGATCAGGAGTTCAAAACCAGCTTGGGTAACATGGTGAGACCATGCTGCCTGCCACATCTCTACAAAAAATTAAAAATTAGCCATGTGTTGTGACACATGACTGTAGTTTTAGTTACACGAGAGGCTGAGGCAGGAGGATTCTTTGAGCCCAGGACTTCAAGACTGCGGTGAGAATGAGGCCCTGTCTCTTTAAAATACCAAAACAAAGGCCAGGTGCGATGGCTCACGTCTATAATCCCAGCACTTTGGGAGGCCGAGGGGGGTGGATCACGAGGTCAGGAGATGGAGACCATCCTGGCTAACACAGTGAAACCCCGTCTCTACTAAAATTACAAAAAATTAACTGGGCGTGGTGGCATGCGCCTGTACTCCCAGCTACTCGGGAGACTGAGGCAGGATAATCGGTTGAACCGGGGAGGTGGAGGTTGCAATGAGCCAAGATAGCCCAGATCACGCCACTGCACTCCAGCCTGGCGACAAAGCAAAACTCTGTCTCAAAAAAAAAAAAAAGTTAAAGTGACATTTTATGTTATATATATTTTACCACACTGCATCATGCCATTAAACAACAAAAATTTGTTTTAAACATTGAGACTTGTGCTCCAGAAATAACGTATTTTGGTTAAGTTTCCAGCTTTACCCTTTATTAGTTGTGTTGGGCAATCTATTATACCCTTTTAGGTGTCAGTTTCTACATCTGTAAAATAAGACTATTAATATATTTCTCATAGTTGGAATAGTGCAGCCACAGTGTATGCATTCGGTAAATGTTAACTGGCGTTGGTGTTAAATCTGGGAATTGCGTTGTTTCTTTTTAAAGAATTCTTATTCAGCTACCACATATTCTCACAGAAACAAATGTTCTTGAGAATCAATTTTAGCTTCCTTTTCCTCAAGAAGCGACTGGAGCTCAATTAAAAATGATGAAAACTTGCTTGATCCTGCTCTCGCTGTGCTTTCTTTGCAGTAATGTTCAGATCAATTTATGGCATTGGCCGACTTGCAAAAATTCAACCTATCATGACTACCCTAACACAGGTTGCACTAGAGGACAACTCAGTTTGGACTAAAACTTTTGGTGGTTTCTGCCTTTAGGCTTAAGTGATGACTATTTGCCAGGTGATGACAGTTACCTTTTTTGGTAGCTAGTGAAAATCTGGAGAACACTAATTTTAAACCATGTTCAGAGTCTCAGCCGTAGAGAATCTCTGTGAGAGATCTTGTTGCCAGAAATTTAACTCCCTTTATCCCTTTTTGTTGATTTTTCTCTGTAGTGATTTCCACTCCTTCCCCTGCACCCACCCACTCCCAGCTCCAAACACATACACACAAGAATTCAGCAACTTAAACTTTGAAAATACTTAGTGATTTCAGATTCTCAGTGAATTAACAAATGCTATTCCTTCTTCCTGAAAAATACTCATTTTTCAGCTAAATAGCATTTCTTCAGGACCTTCAGGAGGATGGATGCTTCCTAAAGAAGCCCGCATCCCTTATTTTTTATTTTATCCTCTTACTTATTTCTTTCACAGGAGTGGAAACAAGTTGTTTTTTTTTTTCTTCCCAGCGTTTGCTTGATTTCAACTGTTAGGTCCAGTAGAAAGTAAGCTCTTTGAGGCCAAGTGCTATTTCTGCTTTGTTCTTTTATAAAGCAGTTGTCACAGGGCAGGCACGCCGTATATACTCGTTAAATAAGACTTCTACCTTTAGTTGTTAATTGGCAGCCAGACCGGAGCAAGAAAAGGGAAAATGCTCTGAATCAATAAATATCTTTCAAACCAGAGAATGAAAAACGACGACCACGAAGGGACTCGAACCCTCAATCTTCTGATCCGGAATCAGACGCCTTATCCATTAGGCCACGCGGCCAACCGCCGAAGAGGGATTCCTACATAGGGCACAAAGGGAATGTAACATGGTGGGGAAGGGAGCTTTTTAAGCGCTGACTTCAAAGATCCAGCTTAATAAAAAGTTCCTCGTTTGAAATTAAAATTCACTGACAGTTAAAAACTATTTACAACACCCTCTAAAGCTTGAAAAAACTAATACACAGTTGTCAGAAACTGTGAGAGGACGAGCAGTTAGATGGGTCATCAGCGTGAACCCTGCTGAAATCTCTGATTAATGGCTTCGAGAAGTGGGATAGGGAGATTTTCAGTTCTGAACTGATGCTGCACCCCTTAGGGAAAACAATCAAGAGGAGGGTGAGATAGCGCACAGAACGTACTTTCGGGAAGTAGGGGGCGTGAAAGGAATGATGGCGACGCTGGAGGCGGGGCAGTGATGGCCAGGAAGCTTCGAAGATGGTTCTGTTGGAAGTGCAGGGTTGGCGTAAGTCCGGAACAAAGTAGGTTATTCAGTTCACATATACTGTTTATTTTCATGGAGCTTAGTGACTTCCATTCTTGACTTGAAGACTTCCCAAGTTTGATTTGGTCTTGACAAGATTGCGTCACCAGCTCGCTGTGGATTAATCTACAGAGCAATAGGGTGTTTGGGGGAACCCCACAGTCACCAAAAGTGTGAATGGGATAGGAAAGATGTGAAACGTCCAATCCTTAAGTAGAACTATAACACCGGTCTGTCCATTACACAGTATGATTTTGGTTCCTTGAAAATGACATGTTATTCTAACACAATGAAATCCAAGCAAAATCTCTCCCTTCCTGAACCCTACACTCTTCAACAAAGAGAATCTTTCCCATCAACTTCTATTTTTCCTAGTGTTTTCTTCTATAGTATTTTCTTTGGGGTTAAGACCAAGCTCAAATTATCGCTGAATATTCAGTCAAAATTTTTAGAGTGTCTTACTTTAGGCTTTGCTCAGGAACCCAGGGACATTGATGAGGAAGGGACATTGATGAGGAAGAGACCAGAGAGTGGCATAGGATACGAACTAGCATGAGTACAAGATTTGGAATAATATCGTGCTTCTTGTCATTCCAATACAGGTTTACATAAACTGTTGCAGAGCACAAAAACAACAAAATGTCCCACTGCATTTTAGAAAGGTAGCTTAATCTCTACTGTAAAAACTGCAAAGATTGCCTAAAGATACAGCAATTATTATTATTATTTTGTTGTTGTTGTTTTGTTTTTGAGACAGAGTCTTGCTTTGTCACCCAAGCTGGAGTGCACAGTGGCGCGATCTGGGCTCACTGCAACCTCCGCCTCCCGGAAGCAATTCTCTTGCCTCAACCTCACGAGTGGCTGAGACTACAGGCATGCACCACCACACCTGGCTAATTTTTGTATTTTTAGTAAAGACAGGATTTCACCATGCTGGGCCATGGCTGGTCTGGAACTCGTGACCCCCAAGTGATCCGCCCTCCTCAGTCTCCCAAAGTGCTGGGATTACTGGTGTGAGCCACTGCGCCCAGCCTATTGTTATTTTTGAGACAGGGTCTCACTCTGTCACCCAGGCTGGAGTGCAGTGAGGCTATAATGGCTCACTGCAGCCTCGACTTCCCGGGCTCAAGGGATCCTCCCACCTCAGCCTCCTGAGTAGCTGGGACTACAGGCACGTGCCACCACACCCAGCTAATTTTTTTGTATTTGTATAGCCAGGGTCTCGCCATGCTGCCCAAGCTGCTCTGGAACTCCTGGACTCAAGAGACCCACCCGTCTCGTACTTCCAAAGTGCTGGGATTATAAGAGCCAGCCACCATGCAACTGTCTATGCAGCAACCATTAACAAAACATAATATCACCATGATGAACAAGTACAAGGACGAATGTAAAAACTGAAGAGGATTCTCTTTTCTAAAATAATTTTTAATAGCATGGGAAGATGTTCTGAATACAATGTTGAGAATAAAGCAAATAATAAAAACATATGCAGTATGATCCCAATTGTATAAGTGTATTTATATGTCAGAGTCTCCACTCAGATTCAGTCTTGAAGTTCTCAATCCCTTTAAATAACTGGAAACTGGAACCTGTACAAGACACATTCTAAGTGTTTGATGCAATAAACATACATAAAACCCCAATAAGTGCAACTCTCCCTCCCCATTTTCAAAGTTTGGTGAACATTTTCAATTAAAGCCAAATATTTTAAGTTATATGCAACTATTGAAACTGGATATATTGAAAGTATTGAAACTGAAAAAAAATTAAGCTACTGGAAGATATTTTCTCATCTTCATCATCAGCATTGGGACACTTACTGTTGAAATAATATATGTGGCTCACCTTTTTAATGAATTGGAATCAGGTCACCTGGGGCTTAGGACATCTTCCGGAGCTGCCCAAGGACAGATGTGAATGATACCATGATTCATGGTCCTAATCCTTCTTCCACAGAGGCCACAACAGAGCTAAAAGGTTTAGATCCTGGATAGTGACAATATTAGGGTTTGAGATCTTTGTGAGCTAAAATACAATTGTCAGCTTTCTCACAGGGCTCTAATTCTAAAATAAAAATAAGAACTGAGAGTTCATGGAGATGTTTTTTCCTCTCCTTTTAAATCTCACCTTGCTAACCTGAAAATGCTAAGCCTCCTAACCTGCTTCCCACTCTATTTCTGATCTCCTTTACCTGGTTATCATTCAGAACTATTCTCTACAGTTTCTTCTGCTCAGAGAAGGGCAATTTCTGACTGGCTCCATTTTCCTTCTTTTATTTATGCTCCCTTTTTTGTCTCAACTTTGGTTCCATCCCCACTTTCTCTTCCACTTGTACTTTGCATCCTGTGTCTTCTGCAAAATATACCCAGAAATATGTGCTTAGCTTCCTCTCTTGCATTTTGTTCCCTTTTATTCTCCTTTTCTCATTTTCACTGTCCCTAGATAATAATAGGTCTGTCTTTAAAGGGAGAAAAGGGGAAAATAATGAAATTTCAGAAGATTTGTGTGTGTGTGTGTGTGTGTGTGTGTGCGCGCAAATGTTAGGGCTTTGCATTTTTATATTCACATTTTCCTCTCACATGGTTTACATCAATTTATAATAATCTACATAAGTTGAAACAGAACATAGGCAAAAAAATATATCCTTACCAATTTATTTTTTTGTTTGTTTTTTTGAGACGGAGTCTCACTCTGTCACCCAGGCTGGAGTGCAATGGCCGATCCACAGATCATGTTTATCAGACATTACCATGAAGTTACCTTTAAGTATTTTAAATTCTTGTCCAAAACCAAACAGCTTCATCCCCTTCTGGATACCATCCTACTTCCCACAAATAAAAACAAACAAACAAGCATAATTCCTGCTTCTCCTCCTCTACTTAATAGTTTGGTGAAAGGCAACATCCACATCTCTTACACTACCTGTGTGTAACATCACATCCCTGTGAAAGGCAACATCCACATCTCTTACACTACCTGTGTGTGTGTGTGTGTTTCCTGAGGGCACTCTCCATCTTTGTTGCTTTTAAAATCCATAAAGTCTCTCAATCCTGCAGCATCCGCCTTCTTTCTCCAGTTCAAATAGGTTCCTTCTTTGTTTTTTATCACTAAAGTCTCTGCTAGTTTAGACCTTAAGCATTATTCCTATGACCAATTGCAGGAGACACACATTATGCCCTCCTTAGAGTAGGACAGAGAATAAGGTCAATGATTAACAAAATGTGGAATCATTAGCTCTCCAATTGTATAACAACTCTAGCTTTTTCACGGTTCTGCGCCTGAGACTTTTTTTTTTTTTTTTTTTTTTTTTTTAAAGACGGAGTTTCGCTCTTTGGAGTCTAGCTCTTGTCGCTGAGGCTGGAGTGCAATGGTGCAGTCTCGGTTCACTGCAACCTCCACCTCCCAGGTTCAAGCGATTCTCCTGCCTCAGCCTCCCTAGTAGCTGGGATTACAGGCGCCTGCCACACCACACCAAGCTAATTTTTGTATTTTTAGTAGAGACAGGGTTTCACCATGTTGGCCAGGCTGGTCTGCAACTCCTGACCTCAGGAGATCTGCCCACCTGGGTCTCCCAAAGTGCTGGGATTACAGGTGTGAGCCACTGCATCCAGCTAAGACTTCTTTTTATCCAATAGCAGTGTGCAAGTAGCAGAAGAGCCAGCTGCATATGCTATAAAGAGTGTGCCCATGAAAAAGCTGGATTTTGATAGCTTTCTACCTGGAGGAAGAAGAAGTAATTTGGGTGCACAGGGATCAGAACTTGAACTTCAGATCCTGGGAGTAAAAGGCTACTTAGATTCCTAAATTCAGAAACTTTGTTGTTGTTGTTGTCTTGAGAATCTTGTAAAGTGTACACATTTGTCTGTGGTCTGTCTTGTCTTTTTTTGTTGTTGTTTTGGATTCTCAACTAGATGTGCTAAAAAGAAGCAGGCAAAAAAAGCAAGAAAGCAAACATGCTAAATTGGTGTTTCCTTCTGCAACTGGAGCTGCCCAACCCTAAGCACGCTTGCCTCTTGGGTGAGCATTTAACACTGCTCTCTGACAACCGGATGGGTTGGCTTCCTTGCGACAGTTTCAAAGAGCAGCTGTATGTGACTAACGAACTTCAAACATACAGTTTAGGAGATGCACCTGAGAAAATGCTGAGCCCATCCAGAGACTCAGTGAGTCACAAAAGTCTCAGGCAAGACAAGCCGGGTCTCTTGTAAGAGGTTCTAGAATTTGGTCCATGGATCACCATCAGTATAATCTGGAAACCTGTTAGAACTGCAAATTCTTGGGCCCTACCCCAGGCCCACTAAATCAGAAATTCCCAATGGATATTCCCAATATATGTTTCAACAAGTCATCCAGATGATTCTGATGCACCTATGCTTTGTGAACTGAACTCGAAGGATTGACACCTTCTGTTGCCTCACTTTAGAGTAAGGGGCATTCATTCTTCTGTAGCACCTGGAGGAAGCACAGATGCATTGGGGACCTGGGACACATCCAGATCTGAGCATCCAAATCCTGAGCATCCTTGAGGCTCCACCACCCAGCACACTGCCTGTCACCTCATTGGTTTGCTCTTTTCCCTTCTGTAGTGTGATGAATCCCCCACCAGATTACATAAGGATGTATGTCCACTGTCTGAATCCTGAAAGCCAGGTGGTGAGCCAAGGCCACGGTGCCCAGCCAAAGAGTAGGTGTCCCTGAGAACCCAAACATCCGGGAGAGTATCTAGGAATCTACTAAGAAAAAGTCTCATCACTCAAACACAGTAGACAAATAGCCAGAAAATAAGCTTAAAAGCAGTTTAGAGGCTGGGTGCGGTGGCACATGCCTGTAATCCCAGCACTCTGGGAGGCCGAGGTGGGTGGATTGCTTGAGCCCAGGAGTTCGAGACCAGCCTAGCCAACATAGTGAAACCCAGTCTCTACTAAAAATACAAATATTAGCAGGACGGGGTGGCGGGTGCCTGTAATCCCAGCTACTCGGGAGGCTGAGGCAGGAGAATCACTTGAACCCAGGAGGTGGAGGCTGCAGTGAGCCGAGATGGCAGCACTATACTCGAGCCTGAGAGACAGAGCGAGACTTGGTTAAAAAAAAAAAAAAAAAAAAGCCATTTAGAGACAGGAGGCTGCGTGGACCTCTGCAGCTGTCCTGCTACATCCAGGAGTACCCTGTGTGTAACTCCTAATAAACTCATCTTGTCAAGCTGTACTTGTCCGAGTCATTCTTTGGTCTGTTGGCTCCTTCCCAATTTGGGGGATGTTACAGTCCCAAGTTTTGCTCATAACAATTGGCATCACAAACAGGATCCGAGAGACCAAATGATGAGTAAGGAAAGGGCATCTACAGGAGGAATCCTGGGGTGATCGGCAACATGCATGTGGGGTGGAATTGCTCCACTGCTCAACCTTTGTGGATGCTGCGCAAGTATAGGGATACTCAGAAAATGTGGTGGGGACTGAGCACATATTGCAAGAGGCTAAGTATCAAAGTAGGATAAGGATAGCAAATGTGCTATTGTTGCAAGAAGGCTGGCCCCTGATAAATCATTAGAGCAGGAAACGGAGAAAGGATTGAAACATCTGCAGAAGTTCAAAGCATGCCAGCTTTTTTAGGATTCCAGCTGGTTACCTATTACGTATGGCCCTTTCTTGTGCACATTTTTTAACTGATGGGAAAATTACAACAAAAAAATTCAGATCTTAAATGGTTAAGCTGCAACTATAGAGTTAAGTAGAGTCTCCTAAAGCTATTTCTCTCTTTATTTTTGTTTCCACCTATTTTGAATATGCTATCTATTTATTTAGAGACAGATTCTCACTCTGTCACCCAGGCTGGAGTGCAGTGATCTCAGCTCACTACAGCCTCCGCCTCCCGGGTTCAAGCTATTCTCCTGCCTTAGCCTCCCGAGTAGCTGGGATTACAGGCACCCGCCACCATGCCCAGGTATTTTTAGTAGAGATGGGGGTTTCACCATATTGGCCAGGCTGGTCTCGAACTCCTGACCTTGTGATGCGCCCACCTTGGCCTCCCAAAGTGCTGAGATTACAGGTGTGAGCCACTGCGCCCAGCCTCGAATGTTGGGAGAGAAGCTGAGTGTTGGGAGACAACAGGACTTCTATGTCTGCTAGACTTGCGGGCTCCTTGCTTCTAGCACTCCCATTATCTAAAGTAGCCATATGTTTCTCATTCACTTGATACACCGTTTCCTTTCGACCCCCACATCCTCACTACCTATTTCTTTGTTTGAGCACCAATAAATAGTGTGGGCTCCCAGAGCTCAGGGCCTTGGCAGCCTCCACACTCGTGATGGCTACTTAGTCCCACTTTCTCTCTCAAATTGTCTTTTTCTCATTTCTTTGGCTCCGCAGGACTTCGTCGCCCCCACGACCTGGTGTTGGGTCTGATCAGCCCAACACTCAAATATGCCATTATTAAGCTATTGGTGTTGAAATAAAACTCACTAATTCAAAGCCACTTGGAGATTTTACTTTTCTCTACAGTACAGCCAGTTGTTACTAAAATGTAAACAATGAAACTCACTTGAAGCAGAGAAAAAAGGGGATGGGGATAAATGAGGATTTTAAACATCAAACTGCTATAGAAACTGCTTTACCCAAAATTTTGTTCCACAGCCTTTATTGGATTACCTATCAGTGCAAACAAACTCTAGTCATGTGGACAGGTCTCAATTTTGTGAAAAATAATTTGGATCTAGCTTTTTTTTCTTTTTTTTTTTTTTGAGATGGAGTTTCACTCTTGTTGTCCAAGCTGGAGTGCAATGGTGAGATCTCAGCTCATTGCAACCTCCATCTCCCAAGTTCAAGTAATACTCCTGCCTGAGCCTCCTGAGAAGCTGGGATTACAGGGGTGCACCACCACTCCCAGCTACTTTTTTGTATTTTTAGTAGAAATGGGGTTTCACCATGTTAGCCAGCCTGGTCTCCAACTCCTGACCTCAGATGATCCTCCCACCTCGGCCTCCTAAAGTGCTGGGATTTCAGGTTTGAGCCACTGCACCCGGCCTGATCCAACTATCTTTTGTAAAATAATAAATTTTTGATGTTGTCTCATGGCTAGAGTTCCAAGTAAAAGCTGTTGGATATTGGTTTGTGTGTATAGATACATGCTTAAATGTGTTTATGTGTATGTATGTACATTGTGTTACGCCTAGCATACTACCAAACGGCTTATACATAAATGAGTACTCATAAATTAAGTCCAAATGCTTTTCAAGTTCATATGAATTTAGTAATCTTTAATAATCTAGCTTTAAAATTATTGCTAAATTAAAAATAGAAATGTCTTCGAATTGTCAGCATACGTTTTTGTTTCAGTTTACTGATTAGTTTTACATTTGCCTCTGCTAGATATTTTAAGGTGTCAGGGTTTGACATAAAGGTCGTAAGTCTGTAAACCCAGCCAAAAACAGAATGATCTTTGTGTGATTTTTTGGTAAGTATGACTAATTTAATATTGTTAGGTCAGTGAAAACAGCTAAACTTCCTGAGTTATTGGCAAAAATACCCATGTGTTTAACTTTCAAGTTCTTGCGTAGGTGAACACCTGACTAACAGAAAAGTAATTCAGAATGAGTAACTTTGTCTACTGCCTTCATTCCCGAGTAATCTACGTACTGCTAAAAATTAATAAATTGAGTAAATGTAAGAGATAAATGCTTACAGGTGAACTTTTTGTGTAGTTTAAAACCTCAAAATTGTTTTAAGTACTTGTTGAATGGCTGGATCATTTCCAATTTAAAAAATGGCATAATATAGGGTATTGGTCACACACTTCCACAGCCTTAGTGGAAAATGAAATCTATTGTGTCCAGAAATGGTGGGTTCTTTGTCTCACTGACTTCAAGAATGAAGCCACAGACCCTTGCAATGAGTGTTACTTCTTTTTGTTTGTTTTTGAGATGGTGTCTCACTGTCACCCAGGCTGGAGTGCAGTGGTGCAATCTCGGCTCACTGCAAGCTCTGCCTTCTGGGTTCACGCCATTCTCCTGCCTCAGCCTCCCGAGTAGCTGAGACCACAGGCGCCCACCACCTCGCCCAGCTAATTTTTTTTTGTATTTTTAGTAGAGACGGGGTTTCACCGTGTTAGCCAGGATGGTCTGGATCTCCTGACCTCGTGATTCGCCCGCCTCAGCCTCCTGAAGCGCTGGGATTACAAGCGTGAGCAACCGCGCCCGGCCGAGCGTTACATCACTTAAGGTGGTGCGTCTGGAGTTTTTTTCCTTCTGGTGGGTTCGTGGTCTACACTGGCTCAGAAGTAGAAGCTGCAGACCTTTGTGGTAAGTAGTATAGTTCATAAAAGCAGTGTAAACCCAAAGAGCACACAGCAGCAAGTTATTACAGCCAAAGACCAAAGCTTCCACAACGTGGCTAGGCAATCTGAGCAGGTTACCACTGCCGGTTCGGGCAGCCTGCTTTTATTCTCTTATCTGCCCCACCCACATCCTGCTGATTGGTAGAGCCGAGTGGTCTGTTTTGACAGGGCGCTGATTGGTGCGTTTACAATCCCTGAGCTAGACATGTAGGTTCTCCAAGGCCCACCAAACTCAGGAGTCCTGCTGGCTTCACCCAGTAGATCCCGCACCGGGGCTGCAGGTGGAGCTGCCTGCAAGTCCTGCGCCATGCGCTCGCACTTTTCAGGCCTTGGGTGATCGTATGGGACTGGGTGCCGTGGAGCAGGGGGTGGCGCTCATCGGGGAGGCTCGGGCTGCACAGGAGCCCACGGAGGCGGGGGAAGGCTCAGGCATGGCGGGTTGCAGTCCCGAGGCCTGTCCCGCGGGAAGGCAGCTAAGGTCCGGCGAGAAATCGAGCGCAACGCCCGTAGGCTGGCACTGCTGGGGACCCAGTACACCCTCCGCAGCCGCTGGCCCGGATGCTAAGTCCCTCACTGCCCGGGGCCGGCAGGGCCGGCCGGCTCATCCGAGTGCTGGGCCCGCCAAGCCCACGCCCACCCGGAACTCCGGCTGGCCCGCAAGCGCCGCGCGCAGCCCCGGTTCCCGCTCGCGTCTCTCCCTCCACACCTCCCTGCAAGCTGAGGGAGCGGGCTCCGGCCTTGGCCAACCCAGAAAGGGGTTCCCACAGTGCAGTGGTGGGCTGAAGGGCTCAAGTGCCGCCAAAGGGGGAGCCCAGGCAGAGGAGGTGCTGAGAGCGAGCGTGGGCTATGAGAACTGCCAGCACGCTGTAACCGCTCACTATGATATGGGGGAAGCATTGGCAGACCTCAGTGAGCTGGATAAAAATAAGGACCAGGTCCAGAGAGTAATCAAAAAGCAAAAAGGGGATGGGCCAAATGGGCACCTGTATGCTTGCAGGTAACGAACATGAAACAGTACTTCCCGCTGTCGGGGGGACACACTGAAATCACCCAAACAATCCAGAAACTACATAAGGTACAAATAGACTGGCCCAGAGCCCCTACAGCAGCCCTGTGTGGCCTGTGAAGCCAGGTGATGCCTGGAAGATGACAGTGGATTACTGCTAGCTAGACAAAGTGGTACTCCCTGTACATGCAGCTGTATCCAATATTGCTCAACTGCTAGAGCAAGCAGTACCGAAGCTGGGAAGTATCCATGCTGTGACTGACTTCATTAATACCTTTTCCAGTATTCCTTTAGCTGAAGATTCGCAAGACTAGTTGGCCTCCACTTGGAAGGGCCAAGAATGGACTTTCCAAGTGCCGCCACAAGGGCACCTGCAAAGCCCCACCATCTGTCACAGTATGGTTGCACAGGAGCTGTCTATAATCTCTTTGCCTGCCTTGGTCTCCCTGTTTCACTAAATGATAACATGCTAACCTCAGAGTCTCTTACAGATTTGGAGACTATCCTACAAACTGTTTTGGACAGCCTGAAGGAGGGATAAGAAGTCAACCCCAAAACGATACAGGGGCTTGGCATGGCTGTCAAATTCCTGAGAGTTACCTGGTTGGGTAAGATGTGAAACATACCCAAAGCTGTCATTGATAAGATAGTAGTCTGCTCTCCAGACAGTAGAGCAACTCCAGGTTTTCCTAGGTTTACTGGGCTACTGGAGGATATTCATTCCTCGTCTGGCACAAGTACACCACCCATTATATACCCTAATAAAGACAGGTAAAAAATGAGACGACATAAATAAAGCAAGAGGCATTTGACAAAACAAAAATATTGGTGAAACAAGCCCAAGCATAGAGACTCTACTGCTGTATTTGTAATCACCGGAGATGTCACAGGGAGGAATTTAGGTTTGGGGCAAAAGCAACTAATGGGAATGGTACCTATAGGGTTTTGGTCTCAGTTATGGGAGGGAGCCAACATGGTAGTGGAGCCACCTATCAGGCCAACCACCATATATAAGGGTACCCTGCCAATATCTGCTAGGCCCTGGTACATTGATGGGCATAGCAAAGATATCCAACACTGGGCAGCAGAAGAAAATATAGACTGGACCGGGTGCAGTGGGTCATGCCTGTAATCCCAGCAATTTGGGAGGCTGAGATGGGCAGATCACTTGAGGTCAGGAGTTTGAGAGCAGTCTGGCCAACGTGGTGAAACCCTATCTCTACTAAAAATACAAAAATCAGCTAGGCGTGGTGGTGCATGCTTGTAGTCCCAGCTACTTGGGAGGCTGAGGTGGGAGAATTGCTTTAACCCGGGAGGCGGAGGTTGCAGTGAGCCGAGATCGCACCATTGCATTCCAGCCTGGGCCACAGAGCAAGACTCTGTCTCAAAAAAAAAAAAAAAGAAGAAAATATAGACTGGAGGTTCCACTTACCACCACAATCCAACAGAGGCAGGACTTACAGAAAGAAATAATGGCCTGTTGAAGACCCAGATGTGTGCACTGTTTCAGGATGGCTCTTTAAGTTCCTGGACTAAGAATCTCCGTAAAGCCATACAAACTTTAAATGAGTCACCCACTAGCACACATGGCATCACTCCTTATAAATGGTTGGCAAGGCCTGTAAGACATGTCCCACAAACTCTCGGGGTTACATCAAAGACACTGAGCCATGCTCCTGAGGCAGATGGTGAGACAGGTTCCTGAGAACACCAGCGGATCTGCCAAGCAGTGATGGCTACAGGGACCTGAAGCTGAGCTGGAATATGCCTCCATACTGGATTAGTTTTATAGTACTGGAGGATGCCATGATAACTGCCATAGAAGCAGTGGTCCCAGCTGTGCTCCTTGATAGAGTTCCGAGAGACTTACTTTATCAACATGTGGCAGCACCCGTACCTGCTGGAGTAATTATAGTATGGATAGCATGGGCAAGGCTGGAAACTTATCAATTGGCTATTACGGCTGCTTCTAGGAAAAGAAGACATGTGTGGTTTTGTAATCCAGGCCTGAAGCCCACAGTGGCATCCCTAATAGTGCCAATGGGAGAAAACACAATGATGATAATGTTGCAAGGAGTGGCCGGGCGCAGTGGCTCACGCCTGTAATCCCAGCACTTTGGGAGGCCAAGGCAGGTGGATCACGAGGCCAGGAGATTGAGACCATCCCGGCTAACACGGTGAAACCCCGTCTCCACTAAAAATACAAAAAATTAGCTGGGTGTGGTGGCGGGCACCTGTAGTCCCAGCTACTCAGGAGGCTGAGGCAGGAGAATGGCGTGAACCCGGGAGGTGGAGCTTGCAGTGAGCCGAGATCGCGCCACTGCACTCCAGCCTGGGTGACAGAGCGAGACTCTGTCTCAAGAAAATAAAAAAAAAAAAATAGGTCGGGCGCGGTGGCTCACGCCTGTAATCCCAGCACTTTGGGAGGCCGAAGCGGGCGGATCACGAGGTCAGGATATCGAGACCATCCTGGTTAACACGGTGAAACCCCGTCTCTACTAAAAATACAAAAAATTAGCCGGGCACAGTGGCGGGCGCCTGTAGTCCCAGCTACTCGGGGGGCTGAGGCAGGAGAATGGCGTGAACCCAGAAGGCGGAGCTTGCAGTGAGCCGAGATTGCGCCACTGCACTCCGGGCTGGGCGAAAGAGCGAGACCCCGTCTCAAAAAAAAAAAATGTTGCAAGGAGTGAATACGCCCTTGAGGGTTCCTACTAACCACCTGTGTTTATACCCATAGGTTGTTCCTACTACTCATGGCAGCTGGTAATGTCTTTCTAGACTGAGCTGCAACTCCAGAAGCAGTCAACAACCAGTCAGATACCTCTCCCTATGAAATAATAATGATATGCCTTAAAATACTCTGCCTTTCTCCTGACAGAACTGGAGTGACTTGTACAATAGCACTGATAATGCAACCTGGGCTCACTAGGGGTTGCCTCCACCTAGAGGCTCAATCGCCAACGTGACAAAGACCGAAAATGTGCCTTTCTAGGTGCTACCTGTTGCACCTATTTCCCTGATGAAGAGAGTAATGTCACAGGTACTTTAAACCATTTGTCAACTCAGATCCATGATACAACCTAATTAGGTTTCTTTTACTCATTCTCAAATTGGTTACACAGCTTCTCTAGTCATGGGAATTATGTTTTGCTAATAGACATTATAATTGTAGTTAACTTCTGCTTTTTGTGCTCCTACGTATACTGTAGATGTGGCCTGTATGTGCAAGCCATGGCTATACATTATAGACCTGTATAGTTCTTTCCTTGCACCCTACTCAGGGAGTCTCGCACAAGACTGGCAGAAAGAATGTAAGAGATGGGGGGGCAGGGTGGATTGTAGCATGACAGATCACTCACCATGTTACTTAAGAGTGTATGTCTACTGCCTGAACCCTGAAGGCCCAGTGGTGAGCCAAGGCCACGATGCCCAGCAGAGGAGCAGGTGTCCTTGAGAACACAAACATCCCAGAGAGTATATGAGAACCTACCAAGAAAAACAGTCTCATTGCTCAAACACAGTAGGCAAAAAGCCAGAAAATTAACTTAAAAACAGTTTAAAGACAGGAGGCGGGATGGATCTCTGGAGCTATCCTGCTGCACCCAGGAGTACCCTGTATCTAAGTCCTACTAAACTCACCTGCTTATTAAGCTGGGTTGTCTTTGGTCTTCCGGGACCTTCCCAGTTTGAGGGGAACGTTACAGTCCCAAGTTTTTCTTGTCATACTTTCCAATCTTTCTCCTCCCCTTGTTAACTTTCCCCAGATCCTAGTTTCAGTTTCTGTTGTTGTGGCTAGATTTTCAGGCCCAGTGGTTTTCAAATTTGCCTGAATATCAAATTCAACTGGGAAATATTAAATAACACAATATTCCACAGATGTGAAGACGATCTGGCTGTGACATCTGTCATCCCACAATAATTCCTGGGCCCTTTTCTGGAGACTCTGAAAGCACTCAGCATCTCAGTCTCTGGGGTAAGGCCTGGGGATTCTTGTTTTAATTAACTCCCCCAGGTAAATTTTCACCTTTGGGGACTCCTGCAGTGTTGTCCCAAAAGCACTTATAGGAAGGTCTAGGGCAGAAAAACATCTTTTCCCACCCAGTGCCAGGTTCATGGCTGACACTTCATAATAAAAGATAGATTAACAAGGGAAAAGCAGGCCGGGTGCAGTGGCTCACACCTGTAATCCCAGCACTTTGGGAGGCTGAGGCTGGTGGATTACCTGAGATCAGGAGTTTGAGACCAGCCTGGCCAACATGGAGAAACCCCCGTCTCTACTAAAAATACAAAATTAGCTGGGCATTGTGGCACACCCCTCTAATCCCAGCTACTAGGGAGGCTGAGGCAGAAGAATCGCTTGAACCCGGGAGGCGGAGGTTGTGGTGAGCCGAGATCGCGCCATTGCACTCTGGCCTGGGCAATAAGAGTGAAATTCTGTCTCAAAAAAAAAAAGGGAAAAGCATAAAAACAAAAGGGAAAACCATACAAATCTATTAAACATAAGTTTTATCGACACAAGAGCCTTCAGAAATGAAGACCTAAAGAAATAGGAAAATCTGCGTACAGCAGACCCTTGAATAACGTTGTTTCATTCAACATCATTTTGTTATAATGTTGATGAGAAAAAAAATCTATTTCTCCTGGAAGCCACTGTCTGTGAGTTTCTTCCCACATCCCAAAAATGTGCACATTAGGTTCATTGGCATATCTAGTCTGAGTCTAGTGTCATCGGTCTGAGTGAGAGAGCACGTGAGCATATGTGTGAGTGTGTGTGTATGAGCCAGCCCTATGATGGAATGGCCACCTGTCCACGGTGGGTTCCCTCCTGACACTCTGAGGAGTGGAATTAGGCTTTAGCCACCCAAGACCTTGAACTGGAGTAAGCAGGTTGAAAAATGCATGAATGAATACAAGTTACTGTAAAAGCAAAATTCAGGAAGCATACCATAATCCTACAAATGCATGACAATAAACGATATGGTGCTAAAACACTCAGCCAGCCGCCATATTGATAGGTGACAGCATGCTGGCAGCCCTCACAGCCTTCGCTTGCTCTCGGCGCCTCCTCGGCCTTGGTGCCCACTCTGGCCGCGCTTGAGGAGCCCTTCAGCCCGCCGCTACACTGTGGGAACCCCTTTCCGGGCTAGCCAAGGCCGGAGCCGGCTCCCTCAGCTTGCAGGGAGGTGTGGAGGGAGAAGCGCAGGCGGAAACCCGGACTGCGCGCGGAGCTTGTGGCCCAGCGTGAGTTCCGGGTGGGCGTGCGCTCGGCGGGCCCCGCACTCGCAGAGGCCCCCGAGTCTGCCAGCCCCGGGCAGTGAGGGGCTTAGCACCTGGGTCAGCAGCTGCTGTGCTTGACTTCTCGCCGGGCCTTAGCTGCCTCCCGGCGGGGCAGGGCTTGTGACCTGCAGCCCGCCAAGCCTGAGCCTCCCCTCACCGCCGTGGGCTCCTGCGCGGCCTGAGCCTCCCCGACGAGCGCCGCCCCCTGCTCCCTGGCACCCAGTCCCATCGACCACCCAAAGGCTGGGGACTGCGGGCGCACCGCGCGGGACTGGCAAGCAGCTCTGTGCCCGAGGGCAGGATCCACTAGGTGAAGCCAGCTGGGCTCCTGGGTCTGGTGGGGACTTGGAGAACCTTTATGTCTAGCTAAGGGATTGTAAATACACCAGTCGGCACTCTATCTAGCTCAAGGTTTGTAAACACACCAATCAGCACCCTGTGTCTAGTTCAGGGTTTGTGAATGCACCAATTGACACTCTGTCTAGCTACTCTGGTGGGGACTGGGAGAACTTTTGTGTCCATACTTCGCATCTTGCTAATCTAGTGGGGATGTGGAGAACTTTTGTGTCTAGTTCAGGGATTGTAAACACACCAGTCAGCACCCTGTCAAAACAGACCAGCCAGTGCTCTGTAAAACAGACCAATCGGCTCTCTGTAAAATGGACCAATCAGCAGGATGTGGGTGGGGCCAGATAAGAGAATAAAAGCGGGCTGCCCGAGCCCCCGGCGGTAGCTTTGTGGAGTCGCTTTCTATAGCATGGAAAGTTTAAGTGCTTCTGCTCTGTAGTAATCGTTGCTGCTCGCTTTTTGGGGTCCGTGTTACTTTTATGAGCTGTAATCGCTACTGTGAAAATCTGCGGCTTCACTCCTGAAGCTAGCGAGATCGTGAGCCCGCTGGGAGAAGCGGACAACTCCCACGCGCAGCCTTATAGAGCTGTAACATTGATAGCGAAGGCCTGCGGTTTCACTCCTGCGCAAATGAGAACACGAACTCACCAGAAGGAAAAAACTCCCGACACGCTGCCTGTAAGAACTGTAACACTCACCACGAGGGTCCGTGCCTCATTCTTGAAGTCAGTGAGACCAAGAGCCCATCTATCCTGGACACAATATTGTATTTGAACTGTGTGTTGGTAGAAATTGCTCTCTCCAATTGTTTTGCAAACGTTTATTCCTTGATCTAACCCACCACCACCAGAACTGCAGTCACTGATTAACCAAAAATAGGTTAATTATATTGTTTTTGGTGATCTTAACTATGTGCAGCTCCCATTTACTTCAATATTTAATATTATAAGTGTTTGGAGTCTTTATTTAGAAATTTGGTGTTCTTGTGACTAGAAATTTGCCACAGAAACTTGTTTGTATCTGTCTAGTCGGGTAAAATTAGTTTTATTAAAACACTGACAGGAATCTTATTTTTTTTTTTTTTTTTTTTTTGAGACGGATCTCCCTGTGGCGCAATCTCAGCTCACTGCAAGCTCTGCCTCCCGGGTTCACGCCATTCTCCTGCCTCAGCCTCTCCGAGTAGCTGGGACTACAGGCGCCCGCCACCACGCCCGGCTAATTTTTTGTATTTTTAGTAGAGACGGGGTTTCACCGTGGTCTCGATCTCCTGACCTCGTGATCCGCCCGCCTCGGCCTCCCAAAGTGCTGGGATTACAAGCGTGAGCCACCGCGCCCGGCCATGAATTCCTGTATTTTTATGCTTAGGCTTGATGAAGTGGATAGTCCTGTAGCAGTATAATTGGATAAAAGAGGGTATGATCTACTGGTTATAAACTGGGGTGTACTCAACAAAGCCTGTTTATTCAGATTCGCCTTGGTATCTCTGTGTCTTCATTTATTTCCTCCAGGTACTTTTCCTCACCTCTGAAATGGCAGTTTTATCACCTACTTTAATGGGAAGATCAGCTAGCTTTCATGGCCCGCTTCACGGAACAAGGGCCCAGAGAAAGAGACGTTTCTGCTTCTGCTGTTCTCTCAAATGTTGAGGTGCCATATTTTGGGAGTAGTGTGACTTGAACCCAGTCAAAAGACGTCTAAGTCTCTCTAACCTCTGGGTCATAGGGTCGCCTGTAGCCTGTGCATTGTACTTATACAGTATGCCATTTCCCATGTCTGTCCACCTCTAGGCGCACAGTCCAGCTGGCTTTGACTGGTCAGGAGGGCCAGGCCTGGACCTGGGGTGGTACTGTTGTTTTCAGGTTTCCAAGGAGAAACAGATCCCTTAAGGATGAGAGCGAATCAGAAAAAAACACACGAAAAAGGATTTAGGATTTGCTCCAGAAGCTCACTTCTGGATTGACTGTTGTACCAAGGTTTGGCGAACGGCGGAAAGCGCCTGCCGGTGTGCCAAAGAGTGGAGAGGTCTGAGAACTCTCCAGGAGCACGGAGGGTTTGTGCAGTCATAAATCGTGTTGTTTCTGCATACTTTTTATTCCGTGGAGGATTCCGCTCGGGAGATGGCGCCGTAAACGCAGGTGCGTCCTGGCTCCTTTCTCTTCCCAGTGCGCATCTCGGCGACTCTCACCACCCGAGCCTCAGAGCCCGTGAAACGCAGCATGCGCAGGTTCTCCACCCCGAGGCCGGGCGCGGGAACCTGCAGGGGCAGTAACTACGACCGGGACAAGCCGATCTGCAATTTCTCTCCTGTCTTCTCTCCCACTTAGATCTAAATTCCCACGACGGCGTTTAGAGCTTTTTGTCTTCCTGCGTTATGCTCGCGGTTTCTTGGCAACCTCTCAAAGCAGAGATCACCCCATCACAGATCTTTCTCTGGGGGCGGCCGGGCAAGACGGCTCCCTTATAAACGCCGACAGGTGGCTGTCGATTGGGCGTCCGAGAGGGTGACCTGCAGTGGGAGATCCCAGGCCCAGCACGGGACTTTCGATATAACATTCAGTTTTCCTTCTCTCAGCGTAGCCAGGAAACAATATCCAGTGTAGCGAATTCAAAATTAAGTTCGACAAAATATGCTTCTTGGCATGACCGACAATAGTAACAGGTTATACAGATATTTTGGCCTATAGGGAGCGCGAGGGGGTGTAGCTCAGTGGTAGAGCGCGTGCTTAGCATGCACGAGGCCCCGGGTTCAATCCCCGGCACCTCCAGTGTTTTTTGTTTTTTTTTTTTCCCCTCCTGCAGGTTGTGTCATTGTTTGCAAAATCATGTCTATCATGTCCACGACTCGCCTCAATTTTGTTTTTTTGTTTTTTGTGGCACTTTCATTCTTTCTCTCAATTCTTCAAATTCATATGGAAATCAAGGAAATCAAGCTCCATTTTGCTTTCAATATTGATGCATTTCTGCTCTGAGGCTTTGACACCACCCTGGGTGGCTGTGTCAAGAGACGAAAGACAAAACGAAAGAGGCCGGGGAAGCACAGACTGGATCAGAATTCCAAATCCCGAAAAACAAGCAAGGCATCAAATTAACAAGCCCAATCACATTGGTTACATTTCCCAGTATTATCGAAGATCAAGCAAGAAAGAAAAAGAAAGCAAATGCGAAACCACAGGTAATTTTTTAAAATTTTGGATCCCTTCTTTTTGAGCTGTTCCTTGGTCAAGGGACAGACCCAGAGAATAGGAAAACTGCCACGGATTTCCCCACCACTCTCTTCCCATCGTAGTTTCCTCCTTTTTTCTTTTTCCCCCATCAGGTGTCTCTTGTTCCGATTTTACACTTTGTAGGCCCCCCCTTTTTTTTTTTTTTTTGGAGACAGAGTCTCACTGTCTCCCAGGCTGGAGTGCAGAGTGCAATGGCGCCATCTCGGTTCACGTGCAATCTCTGCCTCCCACCCGCAAGTGATTCTCCTGCCTTAGCCTCCCAAGTAGCTGGAATTACAGGCATGCACCACCATGCCCGGCTAATTTTTCTTTAGTGGAGACGGGGGTTTCACCACGCTGGTCTCGAACCCCTGACCTCAAGTGAACCACACCCCCCCCCCCCCCCCGCCTTCTAAAGCGCCGGGATTCCAGGCGTGAGCAACCACGCCCAGCCTACTTTGTATGCATTTCTTTGACTCATTGTTATTGTTTCTGACTTTATTTAGGTTAACTTTTATTAAAGCAAAATATAAGCTTTGGATCCAAATATAAATTCTTTATTGTGTTAAATAAATTGAAGCCTTCGTATTTGGCTAACTTGAAGCAGCACTTAGCTAGTTTTAAAAGATAAGGAAGGGAATCACAAAATAAAGATACACATCCCCACTCCCTTCTCTTCCCAATTCTAACCGCAGCTCACATTTTGAAGGGCCTCACACATGCATGTGTGAACATCTCAGCATATTAGCGGTGGCAGTTATCTGTAAGGAGTCTGCAGTAACCTTAATTCTTGCCTCCTTAGGAGAAGGAAAGAATTCGATTGAGGGTCATAAGGCCGAAGGAGAGACCGAGGC
The DNA here is from genome assembly GCF_009828535.3 of Hylobates moloch. NCBI lineage: Eukaryota > Metazoa > Chordata > Mammalia > Primates > Hylobatidae > Hylobates > Hylobates moloch. Next base: position 27,806,279 of record NW_026652295.1, on the reverse strand, counting down.
AAGTCTTAGAGCAGGGGTGAAATATTATTGAAAAGATTTAGAGCAGTAATGAAAGGAAGGAAAGTACACTTGGAAGAGGGCCAAGCAGGCGACTTGAAAGACCAAGTGCATGGCTTGACCTCTTGACCTGGGGTCGTAAACGTTGGTATACTTCCTAAACCTTGTGTTATTTCTCCCCACTCCTGAGATCTTATTGGGAAGTGACTGACCACCAGTTTCACGTGTTTTCTGTTAAGAAACTGCCGTTCTCTGGTACCAGCTGTGACCAATTATTTTATTTACTTTGAGACGGAGTCTCGTTCTGTCGCCCAGGCTGGAGTGCAGCGGCGCGATCTCGGCTCACTGTAAGCTCCGCCTCCCGGGTTCACACCATTCTCCTGCCTCAGCCTCCAGCTGTGACTACAGGCGCCTGCCACCACGTCCGGCTAATTTTTTTTTTTTTTTTAGTAGAGACGGGGTTTCACCATGTTAGGATGGTTTCGGTCTCCTGACCTTGTGATCCCCCCGCCTCGGCCTCCCAGTGCTGGGATTACAGGCATTGAGCCACCACGCCCGGCTGTGACCAATTATTACTTCAGAGAAACAGTTAACAACCGCCTGACCATCAGCTGATGGTTGCCCAACACCCCTGGTGTGTGTGTGGGGGCAGAACCCCCTTCTGCCCTGCTCATACCTGTGCTGCCAACTCTAACAAACACTTACTTCCAAGCTTCATACACACTCCTGGCAAAGAGCCACTCGTGTGGCACCTCTCAGGCCTTGAGGGACAAACATTAATGGCACAGTCTGCCCTCAAAAGGGTGGATCAACAAAGAGGCCTGTGCAGAACAGAGGATCAGGGCTGTTTCGGTAGGGAATTCTGGGAGCCCAGGTAAATAGAGTATGGACTCCATGCCCAAAGGGACATGCATGGCCAGGGAAGGGCCCAGGGCATAAGCAGCCGTTGCCCACCCAGGGTTAAGGATGTGTGCCCTGAGCTCAAAGGTATATTTGTGCTTAACAATACCCACAATGGTCCTTTCCAGTGCAGTTCTAAGGTAAATCTTTCTCGCTGTCTTTTCCAAAATACCGTTTCCTGACTCAGGGATGTATCTAATTTGGAAATGCAACTTGTACCTGCTGGACAGGACTGACATTAGATTTTGACAATACCTGCAAAATTAGTGTAACAAAGTAGACTCTGTCAGAGGAAGAATCAGTCTAAACTTTATAGATTTCTTTTTAAAACGTATTTATTACAAGTCTCCAAGAGGGCTTTATTTTTTCTTTTCAACATCTTGTTTTTCAGCTTCCTTGGCTCTTTTTGCCCATATGCCAAAGAGCCAAGCATTGGCACCGGCCATGCGGAGACTAGCGAAAGCTTTGAAATTCCTCTACTTCTCAGTGATGACTCGGGCTTTCTCCTTATAGATATTCCTGATGGGCATGACCGGTCCTGTCAGCTGGGTGGCTAATTTCTGTTCTTCAGCAGAACTGTCTCCCTTCTTGGGGGCCAAGGGCTTCCTGGGGAAGAGGATGAGTTTGGAGCAGTACTCCTTCAGACGCTGCACATTGGCCTGCAGGGACTCGGTGGACTTGTTCTGTCTCCTCGGATCCACAGAGATGCCACTGGTCCGCGCCACCTTCTTGTGAATGCCTCCCACCCTGAGCTCCAGGCTGAAGCCTCTTCCGACCCTGATACCGCACAGCGGGGCACAGCACGATGGACGGGATGGGTCCCGACTCCGGGCGCGGGGCGATGCGGCGCCCTTAGGCTTGCCGGGCCTTGATTCTGCGGATCTTCTGGGCGGGTTGGCTGAACCACGTGGCCACGCTTCGCTGCCAGTCCTTGTGGAAGTGGGTGCTTCAAAGTCATGCCATTCTTGCTGAGCGCCATGGCTGCCCACAGCCCTCCTACGCAGGACACACTGTAGATTTCCATAGCAGTGTTATATAGTAAGGTTTTATGGCGAGTTTTGTAGCATAGATCATATTACCTTAGGACTGATGGTAAAGTTTTAGTCTAAGGAAAGCTCTGAAAATTTGAAAATGTGTAACCACCCAATGAGTTCAGCTTGCCCACTGCCTGGACAGAACCATTTATCAAGACAGGGGCTTGCAGAGCCGGCTGTGTGGGAGACTCGTTTTATTATTACTCAAATCAGTCTCCCTAAGTGGATTGGAGTTTTTAAGGATAATTTGGTGGGTAGGGGACCAGTGAGTTGGGAAAGTTGATTGGTTGTGTGGGAGATGAAATCAGAGGGAGTCAAAGCTGTCCTCTTGCGTTGGCTCAATTCCTGGATGGGGGCCACAAGACCAGATGAGCCAGTTTATCGTTATGGGTGGTGCCAACTGATCCATAGAGTGCGGGGTCTGCAAAATATCTCAAGCACTGATCTTCGGTTTTACAATACTGATGTTATCCCGAGGAGCAATTTGGGGAGGTTTAGAATCTTGCAGCCTCCAGCTGCATGACCCCTAAACCATAATTTCTAATCTTGTGGCTAATTTGTTAGTCCTGCAAAAGCAGTCTAGTCCCCAGGCAGGAAGTGGGTTCGTTTTGGAAAGGGCTGCTTTTGTCTTTGTTCCAAAGCTAAACTATAAACTAAATTCCTCTCAAAGTTAGGTCAGCCTACGACCAGGAATGAACAAGGACAGCTTGGAGGTTAGAAGCAAGATGGAATTGGTTAGGTTAGATCTCTTTCACTGTCTGTTATAATTTTGCGATGGTGTTTTCAAATGTTGACTTAAAGAAGACCATAAATTTGTGTTGCTTTCTCAGATTTTGAGAATAAGAACAAAAAGTATATGTTTTAATGGGAGATTCTTAAGAATTTTGCTACTGAAGTGGATTTCTCTGTCCATTAACAGCGCTAAATGTTTTGTATTTCCCAGGTGGAAAAACAAAATCTGCAAGCTTTGAATGATACTTGTTGTTAGGTTTTGGTAACAAAGCTGTTGTACTATTCCCATTTCAATGCTCAATAGCCACACGTGGCATGTCATACGTACCAGTTGGACAGCACAGATATAGAATATTTTCATCATTGTAAAAAGCCCTATTTGACAACACTAACTTAAGGTATTAATCTTTCAGAAGAGAAAGCTTCAGTCCAACCCAAAATTATTCAATTGTACTTTTTAAAATATTGTTGAAACACGTTCAATTTTTTAAAATTTTGGAAAACTGAATAAAATCCATTTGTAAATGCCCAAATGGTACTGGAGGTGAAAAACTGAAGCCTTGCTATAGTTTTAGTTTTTTGGAGGGTTATGATCAACACAGAGAAAAGATTCAGCCACCCATAGAGCTTCTTGAGGAAAATTTTCTAATAATAATTTTGAAAATTTGGGGTGAATTTGTTCTTGCCATTATTTATGGGTGCTTTTATGTGCTAGGCACATCAAAGTTCTGGAGAATGACAGGCACAACCAAATGGCTATCTTGGGAAGACCAAAGTCCTTTGCCATATATGAGAGTTTTGAGATGGCCAATACCTTTCAGTATGGTAGATTCTTGTTTTTGAATATGCCCTCTGGGTTTTCAAAACACAGAGAAACTGTTTTTACAATACCTATAGTAGTTATCTAGGGCATTTTCTTTAGCTTCAAAAGTTCTATCGTTAGAATGGACTTCAATATTCATAACTGAGTTATTTCCTCTAATCATTAACATTTTCCCATGTTTTATTGTAGTGCTCATGTTATAATAGCATATAATAATATGTATGAACAACCTGAAAACATATGTGTATGAACAACCTGAAGCCACATGTACTCTCAGTATACAGGTTAATCCTTAAACCTTCAACAAGGTGTCATGCTCAAACTGGAACTACATTTGTGCTTCACACAAAGACCTTTCCGTCAATGACTGACTACATATACAACCATGGTTTTGTAAGACTATAATACCATATTTTTACTGTACCTTTTCTGTGTTTAAGGACACAAATACTTATCTGTGTGTTCCACTACCCTACAGTATTCAATACAGTAACATGCTGTAGCGGTTTTTAGCCTAGAGGCAATGGGCTACACCATATAACCTAGGTGTGGAGTAAACTATACCATCTAGGTTTGTGTTAAATACTCTAAAATGTTCGCACAGTGATGAAATGGCCTAATGACTAATTTTTCAGATCATATCCCTGAGGTTGATCTAGGCATGACTGTATTAGTCCAGTCATCTGAGTAGATGTTGGCAAAAGGATAGTTTTCATTACAGAAAATTAAGTTATGGCATATCCAGTAGAAAAGCATATCTTGAATTTGTTTTATTTTTAATTTTAAAAAAAGTTTTAGAGCAGTTTATAAGCAGTTTTTAAGTTTTTAAGATCACATTATAAGTTCATTTACCATATTCTACCACCATAACTTGATGTAAGCCTGAATGAACATAAGTGCAGCCTTACCATATACTAAGTTCAGGCTTACATCAAGTTATGGTGATAGTATATGGTGAGACGTTTTGCCCTGAAAGTCCTTATTTTAAAATATGTATAGTTAAACTGACAAAGCATGTGAGACAAAAGGAAAGGAGAAAACCAGATGGATTCTAGTGAGTTTCAGCTGCCATCCTCTGACTTGCATGCAAGGCCAAAGATTCACTAATCCAACAAGTGCTTGCTAAAGATTTAGGGGAAATAACATTGCTTTTTTATTTCATTTCCCCCCAATAGTTCATTCCATTAATAGTGCTAGGAAGTTTTGACATAAGAATAGGAACACTTTTCTCGGGTTTTGAAGGGCCTTGTATAGTCATGCAAAGAAGAGCATTGTACAGTCATACCAAGTCTACAGTATGAGGGCGTAGCACAGATATAAGGTACTGGATTATATCTTTTTTTTTTTTTTTTTTTTTTGAGATGGAGTTTCACTCTTGTTGCCCAGGCTGGAGTGCAAGGTCACAATCTCGGCTCACTGCAACCTCCACCTCCCGAGTTCAAGCAAACTCCTGCCTCAGCCTCCCGAGTAGTTGGGATTACAGGCACGCACCACCATGCCTGGCTAATTTTGTATTTTTAGTAGAGACGGGGTTGCTCCATCTTGGGTCAGGCTGGTCTCGAACTCCCGACCTCAGGTGATCCGCCTGCCTCAGCCTCCCAAGTGCTGGGATTACAGACCTGAGCCACCACGCCTGGCCATCTCTATTTTTTAAAAATAGATTTGTGTGTAAATGTCTCAGTTATTTTAAAAACCTTGGTGCTATTTAATACTGTGGTTAACACTTTGGAAGAAAATGGCTAGGTTTGAGCCTGACCTTGTTGGTATAGGCTCACTCACACCTCCAGAATATGGGCTTTGATAAAAGAAAAACTTCAGCTGAATTAAATTTAAAGGAGTTTAATTGAGCAATTAACGGTTTGCAAATCGGGCAGCCCCCCAAAATCACAACAGGTTCACAGAGACTCAGCGCAGCCACGTGGTGGAAGAAGATTTATAGACCGAAAAAAAAAAAAAAAAAAAAAAAGGGCCGGGCGCAGTGGCTCACGCCTGTAATCCCAGCACTTTGGGAGGCTGAGGCATGTGGATCACGAGGTCAGCAGTTCAAGACAAGCCTGACCAATACGGTGAAACCCCGTCTCTAATAAAAATACAAAAAAATTAGCTGGCTGTGGTAGCATGCTCCTGTAATCCCAGCTACTCAGGAGGCTGAGCCAGGAGAATCACTTGAACCCCGGAGGCAGAGGTTTCAGTGAGCCGAGATTGAGCCACTGCACTCCAGCCTGGGCAACAGAGCAAAACAGCAAAACTCCGTCTCAAAAAAAAAAAAAAAAAAAAAACAAAGGAATGACATATGGAAATTGGAAGTGAGGTACAGAATGGCTGGATTGGTTACAGCTCGGTTTTTGCCTTATTTGAACACAGTTTGAACACTCAGCAGTGTATGAATGGTTGAATTACAGCCATTGGGATTGGCCAAGACTCAGCTATTGTTGTAGGCACATATTCCTAAATTAGGTTTTCAATCTTGTCTACCCATTAAGCTAGGTTGCAATTCCTCCACAAGGACCCAAATATAGAAGTATGGAGTCTTTCTCAGGCCATATTTAGTTCGCTTTAACAGCATAATCCGCAGATTATGGTGCAATGGATTCAGCTGATACTCAGGGGTGCTGACTCTAGTTTTCAATTAAGACAAGTGAAGAGAGACAGAACTCTTCCAGATAATGGATGTCTAGGTAATTCAGATAATCCCCCTGGTAAAGACAATAAAGCTGGATGATACATAAAAATAATTCTTAAAGCATTAAAAATATAAACTAGTAATCAATTTTACCTGCTGAGTTTCAGTAAAAGAAACAAACCCAGAAAAGTGAATCCAGCAGTTGGGACCACTTTTGCCCTGGCAACATTTGTAATCTGGACGTAGACGCCAAGAGACTTATCTATGTTTCTGATAGCCTCATAGGGTTAGAGGAACAAAAAGAAACCCAGGGCTGCCCAAAGTGGGGACATTGGTGATCATGCACTCCCACTTAGGCTGCTTTCTAGGAGTAAAGGGGGACTGTAAGTAAACCTGCTCACCCATAAACTGCAGCTTGGCTTACTATCATCTGGGTAGCCCATAAGACCCCAAACCTTGACACTGGTTTAAGGTGGGCTGTATTTCAGCCCATCTAGGTTTCTGAAGATGCAAAGGAAAATCCTCTCTGAAGGAATAAAACTTTAACCTAGACTTCACATTATTTCTAGAAATATTTTTTTCAAATACAAAAACCAGCATATAAACATGTGCATACACATGAACAAACGAGTCTCCATGAAAATCGACAGAAACAATAGACACAAAAAAAGAAAAAAATGACAGATACCAGAAATAGAATCTACTAGACTTCAGATCTGGAAATTATCAGACAAGAGTGTAACAAAAGAGCTTACTATATTCAAAGAAAAGCTAATCTAAAAAATTCAAGGAGCAAATTGAAAAATATAAAAACTGACAAAGTAGATTTAAAAATAAAAACCAAAATTTATTTGTAACTGAAATATATAGTAACCAAAATTAAGAACTTGAAGGTTAAATTAACAGCAAACTTGACCCAACTGAAAAGAATATTAGCGAAGTGGAAAATTATTTAGAAGAAATTATTCAGAACAGTCTGGGCGTGGTGGCTCACGTCTGTAAACCCAGCACTTTGGGAGGCTGAGGCGGGTGGATCACGAGGTCAGGAGATCGAGACCATCCTGACTAACTCGGTGAAACCCCGTCTCTACTAAAAATACAAAAAATTAGCCAGGTGTGGTGGTAGGCGCCTGTAGTCCCAGATACTTGGGAGGCTGAGGCAGGAAAATGGTGTGAACCCAGAAGGCGGAGCTTGCAGTGAGCCGAGATCGCCCCACTGCACTCCAGCCTGGTGACAGAGCGAGAATCCGTCTCAAAAAAAAAAAAAAATTATTCAGAACAAAGTATGGAGATACAAAATAATGGTATTACTAGAAGAGAGGATAAGGAGATCTAATATATATTTAATTAGAATCTTTAATGGATGAAAGACAATAGAGCAGAGGCAATATTTGAATAAATAACAACTGAGATATATAAGACATGGAGAAATGCCACCTGTATTCCCTCTCGAAGGATTCATTTGCCTTAGTTGTTTGGAGTGCTGCCAATGTTCTAGGGTTTATCTCAGCTGCAGAGAGGTGATTCTCCCAAAAGCACACCCTTCCTGGGATGATGCACCTTCAACAATTGATTGCAGTGGAGTAGAAAGATTTGTCGTTTTGGCACCACAGGAGTATAGGCCATATGTAATCCAGTGCTCCCTACGGTGTTGGTTGAGACTTTGGCAGGTCTGCATCTCAGCTTAACTCACTTTTCCAGTTTGACAGCCTCATTCACAGTGCTCAGACCTTAGAAGTATTTTGTGTTAGGAAAAGGACAATTGACTGGGCATGGTGGCTCATGCCTGTAATCCCAGCACTTTGGGAGGCCGAGGTGGGAGGATCACTTGAGGTCAGGAGTTTGAGACCAGCCTGGCCAACATGGCAAAACCCCTTCTCTACTAAAAATACAAAAAATTAGCCAGGGGTAGTGACAGGCACCTGTAATCCCAGCTACTTGGGAGGCTGAGGCAGGATAGTCACTGGAACCTGGGAGGTGGAGGTTGCGGTGAGCTGAGATTGCACAGTTGCAATCCAGCCTGGGTGACGGGGCAAGCCTCCATCTCAAAAAAAAAAAAAATTGTCAAAAAGTAAGAAGCATAGTAGGGGGTCAGAACTATAAATAAATACTATCAGGGCTCAGGTCTAAGGGGGGAAATATTTTATTCTCTTTTATTTTTTGTACTTTAAGTTCTAGGGTACATGTGCACAATGTGCAGGTTTGTTACATATGTATACACGTGCCATGTTGGTGTCCTGCACTCATTAACTTGTCATTTACATTAGGTATTTCTCCTAATGCTATCCCTCCCTGCTAACCCACCCCACGACAGGCCCCGGTGTGTGATGTTCCCCGCCCTGTGTCTAAATGTTCTCATTGTTCAATTCCCCCCTATGAGTGAGAATATGCAGTGTTTGCTTTTCTGTCCTTGTTATGGTTTGCTGAGCATGATGGTTTTCAGCTTCACCCATGTCCCTACAAAGGACATGAACTCATCCTTTTTAATGGCTGCATAGTATTCCATGGTGTATATGTGCCACATTTTCCTAATCCAGTCTATCACTGATGGACATTTGGGTTGGTTCCAAGTCTTTGCTGTTGTGAATAGTGCCATAATAAACATACGTGTGCATGTGTCTTTATAGTAGCATGATTTATAATCCTTTGGGCATATACCCAGTAAAGGGATTGCTGAGTCAAATGGTATTTCTAGTTCTAGATCCTTAAGGAATCATCACACTGTCTTCCACAATGGCTGAACTAGTTTACACTCCCACCAACAGTGTAAAAGCATTCCTATTTCTCCACATCCTCTCCAGCACCTATCGTTTCCTGACTTTTTAATGATTGCCATTTTAACTGGTGTGAGATGGTATCTCATTGTGGTTTTGATTTGCCTTTGTCTGATGATCAGTGATGATGAGCATTTTTTCATGTGTTTGCTGGCTGCATAAATGTCTTCTTTTGAGAAGTGTCTGTTCATATCCTTTGCCCACTTTTTGATGGGGTTGTTTGATTTTTTCTTGTAAATTTATTTAAGTTCTTTGTAGATTCTGGATATTAGCCCTTTGTCAGATGGGTAGATCGCAAAAATTTTCTCCCATTCTGTAGGTTGCCTGTTCACTCTGATGGTGGTTTCTTTTGCTGTGCAGAAGCTCTTTAGTTTAATTAGATTCCATTTGTCAATTTTGGTTTTTGTTGCTGTTGCTTTTTGTGTTTTAGTCATGAAGTCCTTGTCCATGCCTATGTGCTGAATGTTATTGCCTAGGTTTTCTTCTAGGGTTTTTATGGTTTTAGGTCTAACATTTAAGTCTTTAATCTATCTTGAATTAATTTTTGTATAAGGTGTAAGGAAGGGATCCAGTTTCAGCTTTCTACATATTAGCCAGTTTTCTCAGCACCATTTATTAAATAGGGAATCCTTTCCCCATTTCTTGTTTTTGTCAGTTTTGTCAAAGATCAAATGGTTGTAGATGTGTGGTATTATTTCTGAGGGCACTGTTCTGTTCCATTGGTCTATATCTCTGTTTTGATACCAGTACCATGATGTTTTGGTTACTGTAGCCTTGTAGTATAGTTTGAAGTCAGGTAGCGTGATGCCTCCAGCTTTGTTCTTTTTGCTTAGGATTGTCTTGGCAATGCAGGCCCTTTTTTGGTTCCATATGAACTTTAAAGTAGTCTTTTCCAATTCTGTGAAGAAAGTCACTGGTAGCTTGATGGGGATGGCATTGAATCTATAAATTACCTTGGGCAGTATGGCCATTTTCATGATATTGATTCTTCCTATCCATGAGCATGGAATGTTCTTCCATTTGTTTGTGTCCTCTTTTATTTCGTTGAGCAGTGGTTTGTAGTTCTCCTTGAAGAGGTCCTTCACATCCGTTGTAAGTTGGATTCCTAGGTATTTGATTCTCTTTGTAGCAGTTGTGAATGGGAGTTCACTCACAATTTGGCTCTCTATCTGTTATTGGTGTATAAGAATGCTTGTGATTTTTGCACATTGATTTTGTATCCTGAGACTGAAGTCGCTTATCAGCTTAAGGAGATTTTGGACGGAGATAATGGGGTTTTCTAAATATACAATCACGTCATCTGCAAACAGGGACAATTTGACTTCCTCTTTTCCTAACTGAATACCCTTTATTTCTTTCTCTTGCCTGATTGCCCTGGCCGGAACTTCCAACACTATGTTGAATAGGAGTGGTGAGAGAGGGCATCCCTGTCTTGTGCCAGTTTTCAAAGGGAACGCTTCCAGTTTTTGCCCATTCAATATGATATTGGCTGTGGGTTTGTCATAAATAGCTCTTATTATTTTGAGATACGTCCCGTCAGTACCTAGTTTATTGAGAGTTTTTAGCATGAAGGGCTGTTGGATTTTGTCAAAGGCCTTTTCTGCATCTATTGAGATAATCACGTGGTTTTTGGCTTTGGTTCTGTTTATGTAATGGATTACATTTGTTGATTTGCGTATGTTGAACCAGCCTTCCATCCCAGGGATGAAGCCCACTTGATCTTGGTGGATAAGCTTTTCGATGTGCTGCTGGATTTGGTTTGCCTGTATTTTATTGAGGATTTTCACATTGATGTTCATCAGGGATATTGGTCTAAAATTCTCTTTTTTTGTCATGTCTCTACCAGGCTTTGGTATCAGGATGATGCTGGCGTCATAAAATGAGTTAGGGATGAGTCCCTCTTTTTCTATTGTTTAGAATAGTTTCAGAAGAAATCGGACCAGCTCCTCTTTGTACCTCTGTTAGAATTCTGCTGTGAATCCGTGTGGTCCTGGACTTTTTTTGGTTGGTAGGCTATTAGTTATTGCCTCAATTTCAGAGCCTGTTATTGGTCTTTTCAGGGATTCAACTTCTTCCTAGTTTAGTCTTAGGAGGGTGTATGTGTCCAGGAATTTATCCATTTCTTCTAGATTTTCTAGTTTATTTGCATAGAGGTGTTTATAGTATTCTCTGATGGTAGTTTGTATTTCTGTGGGATCAGTGGTGATATCCCCTTTATCATTTTTCACTGCATCTGTTTGATTATTCTCTCTTTTCTTCTTTATTAGTCTTGCTAGCAGTCTATCAATTTTGTTTTCTTTTCAAAAAACCAGCTCCTGGATTCATTGATTTTCTGAAGGGTTTTTTGTGTTTCTATCTCCTTCCGTTCTGCTCTGATCTTAGTTATTTCTTGCCTTCTGCTAGCTTTTGCATTTGTTTGCTCTTGCTTCTCTAGTTCTTTTAATTGTGATGTTAGGGTGTCAATTTTAGATCTTTCCTGCTTTCTCTTGTGGGCATTTAGTGCTATAAATTTCCCTCTACACACTGCTTTAAATGTGTCCCAGAGATTCTGGTATGTTGTGTCTTTGTTCTTGTTGGTTTCAAAGAACATCTTTATTTCTGCCTTCATTTTGTTATGTACCCAGTAGTCATTCAGGAGCAAGTTGTTCAGTTTCCATGTAGTTCTGCGGTTTTGAATGAGTTTCTTAATCCTGAGTTCTAATTTGATTGCACTGTGGTCTGTGAGACAGTTTGTTGTGATTTCTGTTCTTTTGTATTTGCCGAGGAGTGCTTTACTTCCAACTTTGTGGTCAATTTTGGAATAAGTGCGATGTGGTGCTGAGAAGAACGTATATTCTGTTGATTTGGGATGGAGAGTTCTGTAGATGTCTATTAAGTCTGCTTGGTCCAGAGCTGAGTTCAAGTCCTGCATATCCTTGTTAACCTTCTGTCTCGTTGATCTGTCTAATATTGACAGTGGGGTGTTAAAGTCTCCCATTATTATTGTGTGGGAGTCTAAGTCTCTTTGTAGGTCTCTAAGGACTTGCTTTATGAATCTGGGTGTTCCTGTATTGGGTGCATATATATTTAGGATAGTTTGCTCTTCTTGTTGAATTGATCCCTTTACCATTATGTAATGGCCTTCTTTGTCTCTTTTGATCTTTGTTGGTTTAAAGTCTGTTTTATCAGAGACTAGGATTGCAACACCTGCTTTTTTTTGCTTTACATTTGCTTGGTAGATCTTCCTCCATCCCTTTATTTTGAGCCATGTGCGTCTCTGCATGTGAGATGGGTCTCCTGAATACAGCACACTTGATGGGTCTTGACTCTATCCAATTTGCCAGTCTGTGTCTTTCAATTGGGGCATTTAGCCCATTTACATTTAAGGTTAACATTGTTATGTGTGAATTTGATCCTGTCATGATGTTAGCTGGTTATTTTGCCCATTAGTTGATGCAGTTTCTTCCTAGCATCGATGGTCTTTACAATTTGGCATGTTTTTGCAGTGGCTGGTACCAGTTGTTCCTTTCCATGTTTAGTGTTTCCTTCAGGAGCTCTTGTAAGGCAGGCCTGGTGGTGACAAAATCTCTCAGCATTTGCTTGCTGTAAAGGATTTTATTTCTCCTTCACTTATGAAGCCTAGTTTGGCTGAATATGAAATTCTAGGTTGAAAATTCTTTTCTTTAAGAATGTTGAATATTGGCCCCCACTCTCTTCTGGTTTGTAGAGTTTCTGCCGAGAGATCAGCCATTAGTCTGATGGGCTTCCCTTTGTGGGTCACCGGACCTTTGTTTCTGGCTGCCCTTAACATTTTTTCCTTCATTTCAACCTTGGTGAATCTGACAATTATGTGTCTTGGGATTGTTCTTCTCGAGGAGTATCTTTGTGGTGTTCTCTGTATTTCCTGAATTTGAATGTTCGCCTGCCTTACTAGGTTGGGGAAGTTCTCCTGGATAATATCCTGAAGAGTGTTTTCCAACTTGGTTCCATTCTCTCCGTCAGTGTCAGGTACACCAATCAGACGTAGATTTGGTCTTTTCACATAGTCCCATATTTCTTGGAGGCTTTGTTTGTTTCTTTTTACCCTTTTTTCTTTTATTTATTTATTTTTTGAGACGGAGTCTTGCTGTGTCACCCAGGCTGGAGTGCGATCTTGGCTCACTGCAAACTCCGCCTCCCAGGTTCATGCTATTCTCCTGCCTTGGCCTCCCGAGTAGCTGGGACTACAGGCGCCCGCCACTATGCCCAGCTAATTTTTTGTATTTTTAGTAGAGACGGGGTTTCACCGTGCTAGCCAGGATGGTCTCGATCTCCTGACCTCGTGATCCCCCCACCTTGGCCTCCCAAAGTGCTGGATAATTACAGGTGTGAGCCACCGTGCCTGGCCTTTTTTTACCCTTTTATCTCTAAATTCTCTTCTCACTTCATTTCATTAATTTGATCTTCAATCACTGATACCCTTTCTTCCACTTCACTAAATCAGCTACTGAAGCTTGTACATGCATCACTTAGTTCTTGTGCCATGGTTTTCAGCTCCATCGGGTCCTTTGAGGTCTTCTCTACACTGTTTATTCTAGTTAGCCATTTGTCTAATCTTTTTTCAAGGTTTTTAGCTTCCTTATGATGGGTTCAAACAGCCTCCTTTAGCTCGGAGAAGGTTGTTATTACTGACCTTCTGAAGCCTACTTCTATCAATTCGTCAAAGTCATTCTCTGTCCAGCTTTTTTCTGTTGCTGAGGAGCTGCGATCCTTTGGAGGAGAAGAGGCGCTCTGGTTTTTAGAATTTTCAGCTTTTCTGCTCTAGTTTCTCTCCATCTTTGTGGTTTTATCTACCTTTGGTCTTTGATGATGGTGACCTACAGATGGTGTTTTAGTGTGGATGTCTTTTTTGTTGATGTTGATGCTATTCCTTTCTGTTTGTTAGTTTTCCTTCTAGTAGCCAGGTCCCTCAGCTGCAGGTCTGTTGGAGTTTGCTAGAGGTCCACTCCAGACCCTGTTGGCCTGGGTATCACCAGTGGAGGCTGCACAACAGCAGATATTGCAGAACAGCAAATATTGCTGCCTGATCCTTCCTCTGGAAGCTTTGTCTCAGAGGGGCACCTGGCTGTATGAGATGTCAGCCGGCCCCTACTGGGAGGTGTCTCCCAGTTAGGCTACACAGGGCTCAGGGACCCACTTGAGGAGGCAGCCTGTCCGTTCTCAGAGCTCAAACTGCATTTTGGGAGAACCACTGCTCTCTTCAGAGCTGTCAGACAGGGACGTTTAAGTCTGCAGAAGTTTCTGCTGCCTTTTGTTCAGCTATGCCCTGCCCCCAGAGGTGGAGTCTACAAAGGCAGGCAGGCCTCCTTGAGCTGTGGTGGGCTCCACCCAGTATGAGCTTCCTGGCCACTTTGTTTACCTACTCAAGCCTCAGCAATGGCGGACCCCCTCCCCCAGCCAGGCTGCCACCATGCTGTTTGATATCAGACTGCTGCACTAGCAGTGAGCAAGGCTCCGTGGGCATAGGACCCTCTGAGCCAGGCTCGTGGTATAATCTCCTGGTGTGCCATTTGCTAAGACTGTTGGAAAAGTGCAGTATTAGGGCAGGAGTGTCCCGATTTTCCAGGTACAGTCTTTCACGGCTTACCTTGGCTAGGAAAGGGAAATCCCCTGACCCTTGCGTTTCCCAGGTGAGGCGATGCCCCACCCTGCTTCAGTTCGCCCTCCATGGGCTGTACCCACTGTCCAACCAGTCCCAGTGAGATGAACCAGTTACCTCAGTTGGAAATGCAGAAATCACCCATCTTCTGCGGCGATCACGCTGGGAACTGCAGACCAGAGCTGTTCCTATTCGGCCATCTTGTTTTCACTCTATTTTATTCTCTTCTAACAGGGAATTTCTTTTTTTTTTTTTTTTTTTTTGAGATGGAGTCTCACTCTGTCCCCCAGGCTGGAGTTCAGTGGCACAATCTCAGCTCACTGCAACCTCCGACTCCTGGGTTCAAGTGATTCTTCTGCCTCAGCTTCCCGAGTAGTTGGGACTACAGGTGGGTGCCACCATGCCCAGCTAATTTTTGTATTTCTAGTAGAGATGGGGTTTCACCATGTTGGCCAGGCTGGTCTCAAACTCCTGACCTCATGATCCACATACCTTGGTCTCCAAAAGTGCTGGGATTACAGGTGTGAGCCACCATGCCCCACAGTAATGTTTCCATTTCAGCTCTGATTTTAGTAACTTGGACCATCTCTCCCTTATCTTGGTCAATCTAGTTTAGGGCTGCCAATTTTGTTTACCTTTTTAAGAAATAAATAGTTTATTTTATTTATTTATTGTTTTTCTATTTCATTAGTTTCCACTTTAATCTTTATTTCTTTCCTTCCTCTTGCTTTAGCTTTAGTTTGCTCATCTTTTTCCAGTGTCTTACAATGTAAGGGCTATTGATTTGAGATCTTTTGTCTTTCCTAACTTAAACATTTCCAGCTATAAATTTACTTCTTAGCACTGTTTTAGCTGTACCCAGTACATTTTGATATGTTGTGCTGTTGTGCACTCTTTTTTTTTTTTTTTTTTTTGAGACCTAGTCTCACTTTGTCACCCAGGCTGGAGTGCAGTGGCACATTCTCAGCTCACTGCAACCTCACCTTCCCAGGTTCAAACGATTCTCATGTCTCAGCCTCCCCAGTAGCTGGGATTACAGACATGTGCCACCACACCCAGCTAATTTTTTATATTTTCTTGTACAGACAAGGTTTTGCTATGTTGGCTAGGCTGGTCTCCAACTCCTGGCCTCAAGTGATCTGCATGCCTTGGCCTCCCAAACTGCTAGGATTACAGGTGTGAGCCACTGCACCTGACTGAACTCATTTTTATTTATCTGAACGTATTTAAATTGTTTTAAATCAAAGTAAAACACATAACATTAAATTTATCATCTTAACCATTTTTAAGTGTACAGTCTAGTAGTATTAAGTATATTCACATTGTTATGCAACAGATCTCTGGAACACTTTTATCTTTCAACACTGAAACTCTATGCCCAACAAACACTAATTCTCCTCTCCCTTCCAGCCAGTCCTTGGCAACCATCTTTCTACCTTCTGTTTCTATAATTGTGTCTACTTTAGATACTTCATATTAGTGGAATCATACAGTGTCTGTTCTTTTGTGACTGGCTTACTTCACTTACCATGATGTCCTCAAGATTTATCTATTATTGTAGTATGTGATAGGATTTCCTCCTTTTTTAAGGCGACATAATATTCCATTGTATGTATATACCACATTTTGTATATCCATTCATCTGTCAATTGACATTTGTTTTGCTTTTACCTCTTGGCTAGTGTGAATAGTGCTACAGATATCTCTTTAGGATCCCACTTTGAATGCTTTTGAATTCTTTTGAAACCCCCCCAGAAGTAGGATTGCTGGATTATATGGGAATCGTAATTTTAATTTTATGAAGAAACCCTGTGTTGGGAAAACTCTCACCAACCATTTTCCTCTAGTCTCACACCACAATAATCATCAACATAGAAGACTACTGTGGCCAAATGTGTGAAGGTTTTTCCCCCACACATCAAGCAGCAGACACCAGCTAGGTGTCCTCCAATTCAGTTCTGACACTGTCTACCTGAAGGTAATGTCAGTTCCTGCAGGTTGGGGGCTGAGTCCCCAAGACTTCCCCCTATAGCCTCAGATACCAGTTGCAAGTCTGGGTCTCTGGGACTTCCTGACTGACTGGTTTCAAGTTGGGGTTCCTACAACCTCCTCTTTGGGTTAAGTTAATTTGCTGGAGTGGCTCACAGAACTCAGGGAAACATTTACATTTACCAGTTTATTATAAAGGACATTTAAAGGACAGATGAATAGACTGGTAGGGCAAGGTATGGTGGAAGGGGTATGGAGTTTCCATGCCCTCCCTGGGCATGCCACCCTCCAGCAATCTCCATGGGTTCAGCTATCTGGAGGCCTTCGAACCCAGTCTTCTTGGGTTTTTATGGAAGCATTCCTTCCTCAAAGACATGAGGCTGGACCCTCCCGGGGAGGGTCTTAAGACCCATAATGAAAAAGATGGGGTAATATTAGAGTTCTGCCTTGGGGCATGAAAGGAAGTCAGGAGGCAGCTTCTGCTCCTTGATGCCTGCCCCTGAGGCCTAACACACACAACATTATAACAAAAGACTGTAACAATGGAGATGGAAGTTATGAACCAGTAACTGTGGATGAAAACCTATAACCTGTATATATGCATGTATATATGCATATATAGGCCATGAACTCTACACTGTTTTTCATAATGGCTGCACCATTTTACATCCCTGCCAACAGTGCACACATTTCCAATTTCTGCATATCCTCTCCAGCACTTGTTATTTTTATATTCTTTTCATAGGGCCATCCTAACAGATGTGAGATTGCATTTCATTATGATTTTGATTTGTATTTCTCTAATGATTAGTAATGTTGAGCATTTTTTCATATGCTTATTGGCTATTTGTATATCTTATTTCAAGAAATATTTATTAAAGTCTGTTGCCCATTTTAAAATCAGGTTATTTGTTTTTTGTTGTTGTTGAGTTGTAGAAGTTCCTTATATACGCTGGATATTAAGGAACTTACTTAGGAAATGTCTGATAAAGGAACTGTCCTTTATCAGTTGCAAACATTTTCCTCCTGTTCTATAGGTTGTGTTTTCACTTTTTTGACTGTTTCCTTTGATGTGTGTAAGTTTTTAAGTTTGGTGTGGTCCCGTTTGTCTATTTTTGCTTTTGTTGTCTGTATTCTTGGTGGCCTCTCCAAGAAATCACTGTCAAATCCAATGTCCTGAAGCTTTTCTTCCATGTTTTCTTCGAGGAGTTGTATAGTTTTTGGTCTTATGTTTAGGTCTTTAACCCATTTTGAATTAATTTTTTGTATATGTATAAAGATAAGGTCCAATACATTCTTTTGCATGTAGATATCCACTTTTTCCAATACTGTTTATTGAAGGATCTGTTCTTTCTCCATTGTGTAGTCTTGGCATCATTGTCAAAATTATTCTTCCATATATGCAAGTATTTTTTTCTGGGCTCTCTGTTCCATAAGTCTATATACCTGTCTTTATGTCAGTAATACAACCATCTTTTTTTTTTTTTTTTTTTTTGAGACGGAGTCTCGCTCTGTCACCCAGGCTGGAGTGCAGTGGCGTGATCTTGGCTCACTGCAACCTCTGCCTGCCATGTTCAAGCAATTCTCCTGCCTCAGCCTCCCAAGTAGCTGGGACTACAGGCGCGTGCTGCTGTGCCCGGCTAATCTTTTGTATTTTTAGTAGAGACAGGGTTTTACTATGCTGGCCAGGCTGGCCTAGAACTTCTGACCTCGTGATCCACCCGCCTTGGCCTCCCAAAGTGCTGATATTACAGGCATGAGCCACCAAGCCTGGCCCCTACAACCATCTTAATTAACATTGCTTTGTAGTATGGTTCAAAATCAGGAAGAATGAGTTCTACAACTTTGTTCTTCTTTTTCAAGATTGTTTTGGCTATTCGGGTTCCCTGGAGATTCCATATGAGTCTTAGGATGGTTTTTTCCGATTTTTTCCTATTTCTGCAAAAAATGCCATTGAGTTTTTGATAAGAAATCCATTGAATCTGTAGATCACATTGGATAATATGTACGTATTCACAGTATTAAAGTCTTCCACTCCAGAAGCACAGGATGCCTTTCCATTTATTTGTATCTTCCCTCATTTCTTTTAGCAATGTTTTGTAGTTTTTCCTGTACAAGTCTTTGACCTCCTTGGTTCAGTTTATGCCTAAATATTTTATTCTTTTTGGTGCTATAGTAAATGGGATTGTTTTCTTAATTTTCTTTTCAGGTTGGTCATTGTAGTTTGTAGAAATGCAACTGATTTTTGTGTGTTCATTTTATACCCTGCTACTTTTCTAAAGTTGTTTATTAGTTGTAACAGTTTTTTTGTGTGTGTGGGAAGGTCTTCAGGGTTTCCACATGTAAGATCGTGTCATCTGTAAACGGATAATTTTAGTTTTCTTTTCCAATTTGGATGACTTTTGTTTCTTTTTTTCCTTCTTTTCTTCCTTCTCTTTTGTTTCAAGAAGGGATCTGGCTCTGTCACCCATGCTGGAGTGCAATGGTGTGATCTCGGCTCACTGCAACCTCTGCCTCCCGGGTTCAAGTGAACCTGCCTCAGCCTCCGAAGTAACTGGGATTACAGGTGCCATCATGCCCGGCTAGTTTTTGTAGTTTTTTATGGTGATGGGGTTTCACCATGTTGCCTAGGCTGGTCTTGAACACCTAGGCTCAAGCAATGCACCCTCTCGGCCTCCCAAAGTGCTGGAATTACAGGCGGTAGCCACCGCACTGGGGCTCTTTTTCTTGTCTAATTGCTCTAAGTAGGACTTCTAGTGCTATGTTGAACAGTAGTGGTGAGAGTAAGCATCCTTGCCTTGTTCTAGATCTTAGAGGAAAAGCTTAAGGCCACTGAATATATTACCTGTGGGCTTTTCATGTATGGCTTTTATTAAGTTGAGGTAGTTTCATTCTATTCCTAGTTTGTTGAGTGCTTTTTTTCATAAAAATGTGTTGAATTTTGTTGAATCTTTTCTCTATGTCAATTGAGATGATCATGTGATTATTGCCCTTCATTTTATTAACAGGGAATATTGTATAACCCTGGATATTTCAGTCCCAAGAGTGCTAATACTCTGATATTACTCTTCGTGGTGATGCAGTTTTGGGTATGCCCCCCAGTCACCCTGGGATTACAGTGGTGCTGGCAATGTTCTTTTTCACTCTTTTTCTGACCACACCTTACTGTTGCGTTTCCGTTATTGCTGACCAGTTGTTGTATTGTTTTCAATAATGCCCTGAGGTATAAATTCCTCTATGAACAAATCCAATCAAAATATAGCTCCTTAAATGGAATAGTTTCTGATGTAAGTATTTGATATTTGTCCTGACCCCAGAAGGGTTCCTCCTAACTGTCTTATTTCCTGATTCTCTCCTGCATAATAGCCAGAATACAGTTTAAGATCTATCTTTCTTAGATTCACAAATTTCCTCCCAATTACCTTTCATCAAAATCCCCACCATTCTTGAGAATGCCCTTAGCTTTCAACTTCTCTATTCTCTGTTACAAATTAAATCAGTTATTTTGGGAAAGGATTGGAAGCTATCTACGTTTTGGTTCACTTACTTTTTTTTTTTTTTTTTTTTTTTTTTTTTTTTGAGATGGAATCTTGCTCTGTCACCCAGGCTGGGGTGTAGTGGCGCAATCTCAGCTCACTGCAAACTCCACCTCCTGGGTTCAAGCGATTCTCCTGCCTCAGCCTCCACAGTAGCTGGGATTAGAGGCGCACACCACCATGCCCAGCTTTTTTTTTTTTTTTTTTGTATTTTTAGTAGAGATGGGTTTTCACCATGTTGGCCAGGCTGGTCTCAAACTCCTGATCTCAGGGGATCCGCCCGCCTTGGCCTCCCAAAGTGCTGGGATTACAGGCATGAGCCATCGTGCCTGGCTTACTCACTTGTTTCTATAGGAAAAATCTCTGAGCTACGACTCTGGAGCTAGAGGTGGGAACAATTGCATGTTTCTCTTTGTGGAAGAAATGTTCTAGATGCTGAACACTCAGTGGATGGAGTGCAGTAGTCTGAAATCCTCTTGGCTTGTATTTCTTGTTTTGAAGCCACTGCCTCACATACTACAGTAAAGAGCTATTAGCACCTCAGTATTCTCTGTGTGCCATGCTCAAGATAGAGTATTACCTATGTAGGGATGGAGGAAAAGCTTCTTCTCTGCCCACTGAAATTTGCTGAAAATGAAGTGACAAAGGCAGATTAATAAAAGAAAAAGACACACAACATTTATTTAACATACATAAGCATGGGGTAATTGTAGGAGAGTGATTACCCAGTGTCCCAGTGAAGTTCAGATGCATATATGCCCTTCTTCATAGGGGAAGGAGAGATTGAAGCTGATCATTTCGTATTCCTTTTTACAGTGACATTATATTGATGTGCCATAGTTTTCTCAAATTGACGCTTTTGTCAGACTTTTGGATTGTTTCCTTCTTTTTTTTTTGAGATGGAGTCTCGCTCTGTCTCCCAAGCTAGAGTGCAGAGGAGTGATCTTGGCTCATTGCAACCTCCAGCTCCCAGGTTCAAGCGATTCTCCTGCTTCAGCCTCCCAAATAGCCACCAGGTCTGGCTAATTTTTTCTATTTTTAGTAGAGACGGGGTTTCATCGTGTTAGCCAGGATGGTCTCGATCTCCTGACCTCATGATCCACCCGCCTCGGCCTCCCAAAGTGCTGGGATTACAGGCGTGAGGACCATTTTTATTTTGATAGTATATATTAGGGAAAGCTTTGCAGAAGTGGAATTTGTGGGTTAAAGGGTAAATAATTATACCTTTTTTCTAGATACTGCAAATTTTCTGCCCTTGGAATTATACCATTTCCCATTCCCACCAGTACTCTATGAAAAGACTAATTTCTCGGCAACCTTGACAACAAAGTATGCTATCCAATCTAATTTAGTATGTATTTCACTTATTACGAGTAAAGTCAGGGTATTTGGGGTATCCATCGCTTTGAGTATTTATCATTTCTTTGTGTTGGTTCAGGTTCTCTCTTCTAGCTACTTTGAAATACAGAATACATTGTTGCTAACTATAGTCACCCTACTCTACTATCAACGTTAGAGGCTGGCTGTGGTGGCTAGGCACCTCTAATCCCAGCTACTCCGGAGGCTGAGGCAGGAGAATCACTTGAACCTGGGAGGCAGAGGTTGCAGTGAGCTGGGATGGTACCACTGCACTCCAGCCTGGGCAAGAGAATCAGACTCCAACTCAAAAAAAAAAAAAAAAAAAAAAAAAAAGAACCTATACCTTGTATCTAATTGTATGTTTGTACCCATTGACCAACCTCTCTTTGTACACAGCTCCAATGCACACACCCTTCCCTGACCCTGGTATCTATGATTCTACTCTCTACCTCCATGAGATCAACTTTTTAAATTCCCACATATGACTGAAAAGATGCGAAATTTGTCTTTCTGTTTCTCGCTTACTTTATTTAACATAATGACCTCCAGTGCCAATTACAATGGATTATATTAATATCTTTACTAATAATGAGTGATCTTTACATTCCTGGAATAAACCCCACTTGGACATCCTGTATTATTGTTTTAAATGTGCTATTGGATTCTGTTTGCTATTAATTTTATTTAAGATTTAGGCATTACATTTCATATATTTCATATGTGAAATTGACCTGTAGTTTTCATTTTTAGTGTAAACTGAAATGTTTGTGATTGATGTTATACTAACTTTATAAAATGCTAGTTTCTATGCTTTGAATAATTTAAATAGCATCATGATTTTTTGATATTTGACAGTTTGGTAGAATTTCTTTATGAAAGTATTTGAGCTTGGTGCCCTTTTTATTGAGTATGCCTGTTAAACTATTTTTCTTAACTGGTCTCTTTAGACTTTCTGTCTCTACAAGGGTTAGTTTGAGTATGCTACATTTATCTACAAAATCCACTAAGTTTGCCAGTTATTTGCTAGTTGTGTTATGTTATCTCTGATGATTTCAAAAAAGGTCTTCTGTGTTGATGATTATTTCCTCCAGTTCTAATTTTGTGTATTTGCACTTATTTTCTCTTTGTTGGCTAGAGGTTTGTCTATTTTGCTGACTTTCAAATATCCAGCTTTTTTGTATCTTTATTAGTTCTACTTTGTTTCTAACTCATTCTCTGAATTTGTCCCTATAACTCTTCCTTCCTCATTCTTTTGGTTTATTTTGTTGTTCATTTAGTAGCATCTTGAGCTGTGTTTGATTGGTTTGTTATTTTTTGTTGTTATCGATGTAAGTATGTGAGGAAATAAATTTCCTTCTGATAAATTCTTTAGCTCTATCTCACAGATTGTATGTCACATTTGCACTTTTGTCCTTTTCAAGAAATCATGTAATTAAAATTTGTATTTCCTTCTTGACTCGAGTTGTATTATAGCATGCTTTAAAATTTTCCAGTGGAAGTGACTTTTATTTTTTATTTTATCAATTCCTAGTTTTATTGCATGATGGTCAGAGAATGATATTTGTGTTATTTCTATACTTTGGAACTTACTGAAGTTTTCTTCTGTGGTCCGTTTTCATGAATGTTTCACAGGTACTACAAAAGAAAGTGGTGCGGAGAGAGAGGTATACCGGACCCAAACTCTCTCACCACACTCTTCCCCGTTCCTTGATTATTTCCGGTAGTGCTCCTGAATCCACATTTTTTATGAAAAAAACCCACTTTATTCTTCTTGTATGCGACCCTCTGCAAACTTTTTTTTAAAAATAAAGTATTCAAGTATGATTGACGTCTCTTTAATCTCAGATGGGCTGATAATACGATTGGATAATTCTATTATTCACCACATCCCCTTATCTTGTCTTTCTGCCCATTTAAGCTACTCTCCCAGTGTTAGCTGAGACCCTCTGGGTTCCTTGGGCTGGGAGGCAGAAGCCCAGAGCTCAGAGGATGAGGTTGGTGAGCCAGACCCGGCTCACGGAGGGCTTGATGAATCGCTCATGCGCGTGTTGATTGTATACCGCCCTCGTATCATTTTCTGCCGAATCGGGACCGCACCGGGAGCGGATTCTGCCCGAGAGAGGGCGCAATTTGGCGCGTGCTCCTCTTGCTCTCTCCCCAGTCCGCGCCTCGCTGGGCTCAGCACCCCGGCCGCCGGCGCGACGGAGGTTCGGGTCCAAAGCAGTGGCTGCACCGACACGAACCGGTCTGCGTTTGTCTACCTGTCTTCCCTCTCCACCTGCATCTAATATGGTCTCTAAACGCCTCGCTTTGTACTTTGTGGCTTTCTGGCAGCCCTTTAAAGCAGCGGAGAAAGAAAGGAGAGAGTCAAGACACGGGAGAAAATGTTTCATTCCTGGTTCTTCTAGTGGTGCCCGGAAAGTGACTCCGGACTGACGAGGAGAAAAATCCCAGGGCCATCAATAGAGGCCTTCTGTGTAGAATGCGGTTTGCTCAGCTGTCAGCAAAGAGGGACCCAAAACCTTGGCTTGTTACAACTAACTGTTCTGAAACCTAGCAAAATGGTCAGATTCTGTCTTGAATATACTCTCGAGAAAGCTGTTTCAGTAAGGGGGTGTAGCTCAGTGGTAGAGCGCGTGCTTAGCATGCACGAGGCCCCGGGTTCAATCCCCGGCACCTCCATTTCCTTTGTTTCTTTTTTTTCCCATTGCTTTATTTTCCTTGCTTAAACAGAAAGTAACCCTATTTCACAACGGTTTTGCCATTAATATTAGTGCTGTTCCATCTCTACTCCTCAGCCTTGACACGACTCAGGGGGGCTGCCTAAGCAAAAGGTGGAAAAGATGGAGCTGGAAGACAAAGACGGCTCCGGATTCCAAAACTTAAATGGCGTCGCCAAATTGACGAGCTCAATAACCTTTGGAGTATTATTATTTAAAAAGTAGGAAATAAAAGATAAATGTAGAAATATTTAATGAAAGAAAAACGTAAGCTCTCAATTTCCTTTATTACTTTTTTTTTTTTTTTGAGATGGAGTCTCGCTCTGTCGCCTCACTGGGCGACACGATCTTGACTCACTGCAAGCTCCACCTCCCGGGTTTACGCCATTCTCCTGGCTCAGCCTCTCGAGTAGCTGGGACTACAGGCGCCCGCCACCACGCCCGGCTAATTTTTTGTATTTTTTAGTAGAGACGGAGTTTCACTGTGTTAGCCAGGATGGTCGCGATCTCCTGACCTCGTGATCCGCCCGCCTCGGCCTCCCAAAGTGCTGGGATTACAGGCGTGAGCCACTGCGCCTGGCCGATTTCCTTTATTTCTTTTCTGGTCCTTGTTTAGCCATGATCCATTGCAGGCTGAGCCCTGAGAAACACAGAGCCTTCCAAACTGGGAAATTGAGAAAGTTATTTTCATCAATGAATGTAGAGGCGTCACACTTCCGCCGAAATAGCTCCATTGGGAAGCATGCTCTGCTGAAGATCTCAAACTTCACGGATTGATTTCCAGTTTTATTCTGTCTTCACTCTTGCCGGATAATTTGACTTCCCTTAGATGACGTTACAGAAGTAATTTTACCTAAGACAGGTGCGCCCTCTATCGTAAGGATATTTTTCAGACTCTTGGTCCACACAAGAGTTGGTGGTACAGGAGAGCTTGTTAAGAAGAGCGAAATCTCAGCTTCACCTCAGATGTATTTAAACAGAAGCAGCAGTTTAACAGGAACCACAAGAGATTCTTTAGCAACATTTAAGAAGCATTATGACGTGCTTTGAAGTGGAGTAAAGGTGTATAGTATAAATACACGGCTGTGTTTTTTCCCCCAATTTTATATTCTAATATAGAAAACATAATTGCAAAAAATATATATTTCTATTGCTGAATCATTTTTGTGTTCTAATCGTTGACTCTGTTCCTTCCCTCTCTGGTAATATTGTATTTATTAATATTTTTTGAATCACAATTCATGATTGAATATGATGTGAAGTTTTCATTTTCTTTTTTCTTTTTTTTTTTTTGAGACGGAGTCTCGCTCTGTCGTCCAGGTTGGAGTGCAGTGGCGCAATCTCGGATCACTGCAAGCTCCGCGTCCCGGGTTCATGCCATTCTCCTGCCTCAGCCTGAGGAGTAGCTGGGACTACAGGAGCCCGCCGCCACCCCCGGCTAATTTTTTGTATTTTTTTTTAAGTAGAGACGGGGTTTCACCGTGTTAGCCAGGATGGTCTGGATCTCCTGACCTCGTGATCCGCCCCCCTCGGCCTCCCAGAGTGTTGGGATTACAGGCGTGAGCCACCGCGCCCGGCCAAAACAGCCTAGATAATTTTCCTCACATCTTCCCAGCACTTTCACGCTCACACACACACACACACCCCAGAGCTTGTAGAGTTTTGTGGGTGACACTTAAATACCCAATTTCAGTGAAACCTGACATTATGTTTCCTCTTACCTATTCCACTATCCCTATGAGCCAACAGAGAGAAATTCTGCCTAACCGTAAGGTGTTCCCAACTTCGAAAGGGGCTCAGTGATATACTTACCAATATAGGTAAAGTCATAAACACGGAGGATGAGAATGAAGATGAATGAGAAAAGATAACACCTACTGAGAATCTAGCCAGGAAATGAGACTTTCTGGGTCTTTTGTGAAAGTTTCAAGGCGCGGTGGCTCACGCTTGTAATCCCAGCACTTTGGGAGGCCGAGGCGGGTCAGGAGACCGAGACCACGGTGAAACCCCGTCTCTACTAAAAAATACAAAAAATTAGCCGGGCGTGGTGGCGGGCCCTTGTAGTCCCAGCTACTCGGAGAGGCTGAGGCAGGAGAATGGCGTGAACCCGGGAGGCGGAGCTTGCAGTGAGCCGAGATTGCGCCACTGCACTCCAGCCCGGGCGACAGAGCAAGACACTGTCTCAAAAAAAAAAAAAAAAAAAAAGTTTCAAGGCTATGGTGATAACCAGTGTGAATTCCAGGGTTGAAAATAATCTAGGAAGAATTTCATTTTTTCACTTTGCACAACTATCAGTAAATAAGTTCCTGATCTCATATCTCAAAGGACACTTTGAGTTCTCATTGTACTCACACTCTATTGGCGCCTTCTACTCACTCCCACCTCCACGTATTCAGATCAGAACACTGGGCTGAGTTCACTGTGTTTCATCAATGGGCAGGATCCTACGGAAGAATATGGTAAGTTCAACACGTTCCCAAACAAACTCACCTCCTCCTCCTAATATCTTGTCCATTCCTTCAAAGAACAATAAGCCTCTCTATTCTGCTTTTTTTCCTCCTGTTTGTTGAGGCTCTCTTTTATGGATTCCCCACTTTCTGGCTTGCTCTATAAATCCAGTAAGTCTTCGAATCCTGTGTCTAGCTACCTATGAACGTGCCTTCAAAATTTAAAAGTTTTTCTCCATCCTTGAATCTGCTATTTATTTCATGTCTTGAACATTATTCTGGACTACTCCATGAACCTCCTCAGTTACCTTCATGCTGTAATACAATCAAGAACCCCTTGGCAATGATAACAAGTTGCATGTGGATTTTATTCTCACCTGGGGTTTTCTAATCAAAGTTTTGCTCTTACCATTCCTGTGGAGCAAACAGCAATAGCAGAAGTGTTTTATTCAGGAAAAAGCTGGTCAGTTTTCTAATGCAAGTTTCCAGTATTCTGTGTTCCATTTCAAGCTTTATTTGCCAAAATTTTAATATCCCCCACAGCTGGGGGTCTTCTAACTTAAAATGGTCACAAATCCTGCTTCTACACCCAACACTTAGTGCTAAAACAATGAACATAGGAATGGAGACCACAGAATATAATGAGATATTCCTTTATTTTACATTTTATTTAATTTTTTACATCTTTAGATTGGAGAAATACCTTTTTAGGGTTTTTTGGTTTTTGGTTTTGGTTTTTTGAGACAGAGTCTCACTCTGTCCCCCAGGCTGGAGTGCAGTGGTGCCATCTCCGCTCACTGCAGCCTCCACCTGCCAGGTTCAAGAGATTCTCCTGCCTCAACCTCTGAGCAGCTAGGATTACAGGCACGTGCCATCATGCCCGGCTAATTTATGTATTTTTAATAGAGACAGAGTTTCACCATGTTGGCTTGGCTGGCATCGAACTTCTGACCTTAAATGATCTGCCAGCCTCCACCTTGCAAACTGCTGCGATTACAAGCATGAGCTACCGTGCCCGGCCACCTTTTTAATTTTTAAAATTTTTTTTATTTCCGTATTTTTATTGTTTTCACATACTGCAATAGTAGTTGGAGGACGACACAAATATCTCTTGAGGAGATGTTCAGTGATAGAACGTGTGTCTTACATATAGGAGGCAAGTTCAGCTCCTGAGCACCTCCAACTGTCAGTTTCCGAGTTCTTAATACCACTCCTCAGTACAAAGCACACTCAGGTGTCTTACTCTCTTTCTGTTGCCTGTCACATAAGAAGTAAACACGTGACCCAAGACGTTAATTTCTGATTTTTTTTTTTTTTTTGTCAGAGACGGAGTCTCACTCAGTCACCCAGGCTGGAGTGCAGTGGCGGGATCTGCTCACTGCAAGCTCCGCCTCCTGGGTTCACGCCATTCTTCTGCCTCAGCCTCCTGAGTAGCTGGTACTACAGGCGCCCGCCACTACGCCCGGCTAATTTTTTTTTTTTTTTTTTTTGGTATTTTTAGTAGAGACGGGGTTTCACCGTGTTAGCCAGGATGGTCTCGATCTCCTGACCTCGTGATCCGCCCGCCTCCGCATCCCAAAGTGCTGGGATTACAGGCGTGAGCCACCGTGCCCGGCCTCTTTTTTTTTTAAGATTTTTTTTAAATTATTATACTTTAAGTTCTAGGGTACATGTGCACAACATGCAGGTTTGTTACATATGTATACATGTGCCATGTTGGTGTGCTGCACCCATTAACTCCTCATTTACATTAGGTATTTCCCCTAATGCTATCCCTCCCCTATACCCCCCACCCCGCGACAGGCCCCAGTGTGTGGTGTTCCCCACCCCATGTCAAGTGTTCTCATTGTTCAATTCCCACCTATGAGTGAGAACATGTAGTGTTTGGTTTTCTGTCCTTGCGATAGTTTGTTCAGAATGATGGTTTCCAGCTTCATCCATGTCCCTACAAAGGACATGAACTCATCCTCTTTTACGGCTGTATAGTATTCCATGGTGTATATGTGCCACGTTTTCTTAATTCAGTCTATCATTGATGGACATTTGGGTTGGTTCCAAGTCTTTACTATTGTGAATAGTGCCACAATAAACATATGTGTGCATGTGTCTTTACAGCAGCATGATTTATAATCCTTTGGGTATATACCCAGTAATGGGATCACTGGGTCAAATGGTATTTCTAGTTCTAGATCCTTGAGGAATCGCCACACCGACTTCCACAATGGTTGAACTAGTTTACAGTCCCACGAGCAGTGTAAAAGGGTTCCTGTTTCTCCACATCCTCTCCAGCACCTGTTGTTTCCTGACTTTTTAATGATCGCCATTCTAACTGGTGTGAAATGGTGTCTCATTGAGGTTTTGATTTGCCTTTCTCCGATGGCCAGTGATGATGAGCATTTTTTCATGTGTCTGTTGGCTGCATAAATGTCTTCTTTTGAGAAGTGTTTGTTCATATCCTTCTCCCACTTTTTGATGGGGTTGTTTGATTTTTTCTTGTAAATCTATTTAAGTTCTTTGTAGATTCTAGATATTAGCCCTTTGTCAGATGGGTAGATCGCAAAAATTTTCTCCAATTCTGTAGGTTACCTGTTCACTTTGATGGTGGTTTCTTTTGCTGTGCAGAAGCTCTTTAGTTTAATTAGATCCCATTTGTCTATTTTGGCTTTTGTTGCCATTGCTTTTGGTGTTTTAGTCATGAAGTTCTTGCCCATGCCTATGTCCTGAATGGTATTGCCTAGGTTTTCTTCTAGGGTTTTCACTGTTTTAGGTCTAAAATTGAAGTCTTTGATCCATCTTGAATTAATTTCTGTGTGAGGTGTAAGGAAGGGATCCAGTTTCAGCTTTCTACATATGGCTAGCCAGTTTTCCCAGCACTATTTATTAAATAGGGAATCCTTTCCCCATTTCTTGTTTTTGTCAGGTTTGTCAAAGATCAAATGGTTGTAGATGTGTGGTATTATTTCTGAGGGCTGTATTGTGTTCCATTGGTCTATATCTCTGTTTTGGTACCAGTACCATGCTGTTTTGGTTACTGTAGCCTTGTAGTATAGTTTGAAGTCAGGTAGCATGATGCCTCCAGCTTTGTTCTTTTGGCTTAGGATTGTCTTGGCAATACAGGTTCTTTTTTGTTCCATATGAACTTTAAAGTAGTTTTCTCCAATTCTGTGAAGAAAGTCATTGGTAGCTTGATGGGGATGGCATTGAGTCTATAAATTACCTTGGGCAGTATGGCCATTTTCACGATATTGATTCTTCCTATCCATGAACATGGAATGTTCTTCCATTTGTTTGTGTCCTCTTTTATTTTGTTGAGCAGTGGTTTGTAGTTCTCCTTGAAGAGGTCCTTCACATCCGTTGTAAGCTGGATTCCTAGGTATTTGATTCTCTTTGTAGCAGTTGTGAATGGGAGTTCACTCACGATTTGGCTCTCTATCTGTTATTGGTGTATAAGAATGCTTGTGATTTTTGCACATTGATTTTTGTATCCTGAGACTTTGCTGAAGTTGCTTATCAGCTTAAGGAGATTTTGGACTGAGACGATGGGGTTTTCTAAATATACAATCATGTCATCTGCAAACAGGGACAATTTGACTTCCTCTTTTCCTAACTGAATACCCTTTATTTCTTTCTCTTGCCTGATTGCCCTGGCCGGAACTTCCAACACTATGTTGAATAGGAGTGGTGAGAGAGGGCACCCCTGTCTTGTGCCAGTTTTCAAAGGGAATGCTTCCAGTTTTTGCCCATTCAATATGATATTGGCTGTGGGTTTGTCATAAATAGCTCTTATTATTTTGAGATACGTCCCATCAATACCTAGTTTATTGAGAGTTTTTAGCATGAAGGGCTGTTGAATTTTGCCAAGATGCTAATTTCAATGTTACATTATTTAGACTTCATTAGCCTCAAAACCATTCAAGGCAGCTGGCAGAGTAGAATAAGCTTGTCGTTGATTAGTTTCCTATGGCTGCTGTAACAAATTATCTCAAATTAGGTGGGTTATAACAACAGAAATTTATTCTTTCACACTTCCGGAGGCCAAAAGTCTGATATGAGTGCAGTAATGTGCTACATATTGACATTTTAGTAAACCACAGACCACATATCCTACCGTGGTCTTATAAGATTATAAAGGAGTTGGCTAGGCACAGTGGCTCACGCCTGTAATCCCAACACTTTGGGAGGCCAAGGCAGGCAGATCACCTGAGGTTGAGGGTTTGAGACCAGCCTGACCAACATGGTGAAACCCCCGTCTCTGCTAAAAATACAAATTAGTCGTGCATGGTGGCACACACCTGTAATCTCAGCTACTTGGGAGGCTGAGGCAGGAGAATCACTTGAACCCGGGAGGCAGAGTTTGCAGTGAGCCGAGATCCTACCATCACACTCCAGCCTGGGCAACAAGAGCAAAACTCTGTCTCAAAACAAAACAAAACAAACCACCTGCTAAATTCTAATATAAATTGGGGAATTTGTATCTTTTTCTCAGCCTAGCAACATTTAAAATGGAATGGGAACCATTTGAGAAACACATACCGTCCAAATCTTGACATTATTTCAGAACACCATCTTGCCTCTTCCTCACCTCAACAACCAAACAATCAGCAACAGTGGAATATATATGTGTGTGTGTGTATGTGCGTGTGTATGTGTGTGTATATATATATGCATATATACATATGACAAAAATTATTTCTCTAAACTATTTGATAATGATTTTCAGACATTATATCTTTTTATTCCTAAATACTTCAATGTGTATTTCTTAAGAACAAGGTCAATTTCTTACCAGAGCACAATTATCAAATTTAGTGAACTTAACATTGATAAAACAGTATTATCTAATATAGTCTATAAAAATTTTAATTGTGTCAATAAAATCTTTTATAGAAATGTCTCTCCCAAACTAGGTGCCATTTCAGAATCACATATGAATCTAGTTGTCTTGACGTTTCAGTCTCCTTCACTTTGGAACAGATTCTTAATCTTCTTGTCTTTCATGAATATGTTTTTGAAGAGCATATGCCAGTGGTTTTGTGGAATGTTTCTTAATTTGTGTAGTCATGATTACATTCAGGTTATGGAAATGTCACAGAAATCATGTTACCCTCTATCACACCAAGAGGCATGTGATGTCAGTTTTTCTCACTATTTTTTATTTTTATTTTATTATTATTATTATTATTTTTGAGACGGAATTTCGCTCTTCTTGCCCAGGCTAGCGTGCAATGGTGCGATCTCGGCTCACTACGATTTTGTATTTTTAGTAGAGACGGGGTTTCTCCATGTTGGTCAGGCTGGTCTCGAACTCCCAACCTCAGGTGATTCCCCCTGCCTCGGCCTCCCAAAGTGCTGGAAGTACAGGCGTGAGCCACCATGCCCGGCCCAAATGAGGATTTTCTAATTTTATCCTTACTTCCACATTCATCACTTGGCATACAAGTGTAAGGAAAATCTTCCCATCTTCCATATTTATTTGTTTAAGTTCCCAAGATTGATAATCACTTATTGTCATCATTAATGCTCAAAATGTGTCAGATTTGGCCATTGAGATCCCTTTCAAGCTGGCTTCTGTGTCCTTTTAAATCATACCCATCAATTCTGAGCACCTACATTCTGGCACAGCAAGATATCTTAGGTTCATCTTGTAGTTTCCCTGGCACAGTCCTGGAGTCAGTGTAGTTGACACCAGTAGCTACTTTCTATTAGTATTGCTGGTTCCTTTTAGTAGGGAATGGTATTTGAAAATAAATATATAGAATTATCTTTGCTCATTGCATCTGAGGTATCATTTCTTCTAGGCCCAGTTAGCAGAGAGATCTGTGGAGAAATTTTACAATTAAGTGTATAATTTCATACTGATGCCTCTAATTCCCATCATCACCCATAGGACTATTTTTTACCTTCCTCCTTTCCCACAGTGAGAGCCTGGTTCCAGCAATATACAGGCTCACACATGCTCATTTTCCCAATCCTAAAATTCACACAAAATATCAGAATTGCTATTGCCTTAGCATTACAGAAAATATTCCTGATATATAGAGTTTAATATATGCTTGCTGTTCTTTTTCTTTTTACAATGAGAACAATGTGTAAACCATTTTCTTAGGTCAATTCTTTTCCTGAATTTTCAATGTGGTTATGTTATACTTTTGAAATGCTCTATTTGGAAATAGATTTGCTGATCCCAAATCAGGAACAGTGCTTTTCTTTTTACTGTTAAGGTACCTTTACATGGTATAACCGTGCCTAAGAGAGGGGGCACTTATAAACAGTGGAATTGGATACACATGGTAATTGTCTTTATGACATAGAGCACATACTCAGATAATGGTGGTCACCAGTTTTCCAAATACACAGGAGGTATGAGGGGATATAACTCAGTGGTAGAGCATGTATTTATCATGCACGAGGCCTTGGGCTGATTCCCCAGTACCTCCAGAGGTCCATTTTCTACCCTTTGGCACTGTAAGAAGAGCTCCATGGCCTTCCCCCCGAGCTGTCCAAAATGTCTTGCCTTGTCAAGATATTTGGGTTGATCTCTACATCTCTCTCTCATACAGAGAGGTAATTCGTGTTCATTCACTTAAGGTTATTTGCTGCTTTCGATTATCCACCTATTCTTTCTAAGCAGTCCCAGCAGTCACTAAGATGAACCACGCACTATGGAAGCAAGTACTATTCCTGGCCATCCAGCCTATTTCTAGTTGTAAATGAAATAATCAGAAACCATAGAACCATGTGGCCCAAGTCCTTTTGTGTGTGTGGTGTTTGTTTGTTTTTTTGAGACAGAGTTTCATTCTTGTTGCCCAGGCTGGAGTGCAATAGCACAATCTTGGCTCACCACAACCTCTGCCTCCTGGATTCAAGTGATTCTCCTGCCTCAGCCTCCCGAGTAGCTGGGATTACAAGCATTCACCACCATGCTCAGCTAATTTTGTATTTTTAGTAGAGATGGGGGTTTCTCCCTGTTGGTCAGGCTAGTCTTGAACTCCCGACCTCAGGTGATCTGCCCACCTCAGCCTCCCAAAGTGCTGTGATTACAGGCGTGTGCTACCACGCCTGGCCTTGTGTTTCTTCTTCTCACCCAGGTTGCAGAAGCCCTACAAGCTTTCACTAAAAGATTTCACTGCCAGTGGCTGAGGACCTGATGTGCTGGTGGTCACTTTTTCCATTAGAAACCCACAAACTCTAAAACTTAATGTAAACTATTTAACTACAAGCATACAATAAATGGCAAACATAATGACAAATGAGAAAAAGATCACAGTCACTTCAGCTGACATTTGGTAGGGGGAACATCTCTAGGTCCTCTAAGGAAGTTTCCGCCCTGAGATGCAAGCACTCTGAACTCCAGGGACCAAGATCAGTATAGGGTAAAGCTCATTTCTTTGTTTTCCATAAATAAAAATAATAAATGAACTTTTATTCTCCCAATCCCAAGGGATCCTCTTCTACATGATGTACTTATTCTCCAGGAATAACCTCTTTCTAAGCTACTGAACAATCCACACCTCCAGATTAGAGCTCTTTGCACAGTTTCTGATGCTGGTATCACAGGGCTAAGCAGAATCCACGCGGGGATACTCTGCAAGCATCTCAATACTATCTCGTTAAAAGGAATTCTCCTTCTATTTTCAGCTCTATTTCATTTAAACAAAAGATAAAAAATTAAGTTACTAAACACCCAGAAGGCAGAAAAGCGACCTCTCTCTGCATCTGCAGAAGCCAAGCTCGCGAGTGGGGCTTCCGTATGCGTCCTTTCTTTTACTCACTTTCTAAACGCTGTAACGGTCCACCACCTATCAGGTGGTCACAAGCCATCGCTAAAGTCAATTTTGAGGTCAACCCACTCGACTTGTGAGGGATTCACCTGTATTACCTCTGCACCTATGATAGGACTAAGAAGACGGTGGCTGCACATGTAGTTAACACCGATTGTACCGCGACTTCGCCTTTCCGCAGCCGCTGTGCCAATCTGCAGAGCCCTTTTGAGCCAAGAGCTGGACGTGAGGAGTAAAGAAGCTCATTGCAAACACCAGGAGGAGTTTCTTCAGGGTGAAGTTGACTTTCAATCGGCTTCATTCTAAAGGAAATATGTGGAGCAAACAAACGGGAACTTCCTTTCTCATCTTTTGCATTTCAAGCACAGCCTAATAAAATTAGACGTTTCCGCTGTCGTGCTCAGTCTCGAAGCTGTCGACAGATTCCGCTTCTAACTCAACACAAGCACCCAGGAAATCCCTTCAGCTGCCTCAGAAGCTACATTATCATTGGTTCCCAAACCCGCAAACAAAATCGCAACATCACGTGCTCCCCCCAAAGAGCCCAGCGTATCTATCGAGCGACGGAAAGAGCGGCGAGGCGCTCTCGAAGCCGTGGCAGTCTGAACGAACCGAACCAGGTCTCCTTCCTGGTCGAGCCTACCTCCCTAGGGACAAAAAGAAACCTCTCTTCCCTCATATCCAGACGAAGCGACGGAGAGATGCGTGCTTAGACTCACTCTACCATCCCGTTCATCCAAGTCCTAATAATCTTGAGGATGCTTTTCCTTGCCCTCTACCCCTCTCCCTTTTTGTGTTTCTCCACTTCACCGCACCGCGCCTCTTCCCTCTCTCCGCCAGCTAGCGCTTGGCTCCTCTCCACCTTCCCTCCCGTTTACTTCTGAATGAACTTTTCACAATAGTGCAGTGCACTCCTAGAACCATTTACACACATTTTAAGCACTGTGCTGAGATTTACATGTAGCCACTGTTTTAACTTCCACATCACTTTCCTTTTTTTTTTCCCTTCTCTGTATGCTCAACTTCAAACGTTTTCTGCAACATAGGCTGAGGCTGAGCCCATCTGGGGAGAGACGTCAGAAGGCGGGGATAAACCTAGAGGAATGTTGTTTCCTGTCTGGGGAGGCTTGGGCCTTACAAGAGGTAGAGAAAAAAAAGCCTGTAAGAGAATCTAAATTTTTTTGAGGAAATTATTCAAAAAATATTCTAATTGACCCTCCCAACAAATTTTGGCTAAAAACAGAAAGCCTGGACTCTCTCGGAATAGGAGACCGAGTTTGAAAACTGTCCAGACATAGGGACGGTTTTATTAAAATTCAATTTGCAAGTCGTTGTTGGCTGTAGCTATTTCCTCATTCCAGAGAGGATTGTTTCTGAAATTCGGTAAACTCTGAAATTGTTTCTAAGTTATTTAACGAGAGGAGTCCAATGTTTTCACACTTTTGAAGTGATATAAGAATTTCTAGGCTGAGGTGGGAGAACTGATTGAGCTGGGAGGCGAAAGTTGCAACGAGAGGAGATTGCCACTGCACTCCAGCCTGGCAGAGTGGGACCCTGTCTCTCTCTCTCTCTCTCTCTCGCTGGAATCTTCTCTCTCTCTCTCTCTATATATATATATATGTGTGTGTGTGTGTGTATTTTATATTATATATATTTATGTCACCATAATATATTTGTATTTTTAATTTATATATTTTATATTTCATATTTATATGTGTATATGTATATATATATATATATTGCGTGGTCACACTAA
Organism: Hylobates moloch; assembly: GCF_009828535.3. Lineage (NCBI taxonomy): Eukaryota > Metazoa > Chordata > Mammalia > Primates > Hylobatidae > Hylobates > Hylobates moloch. The sequence continues at coordinate 27,770,191 of NW_026652295.1, read as the reverse complement.
AATAAACATATGATTGCCATTTCCACCCCTGGGTCTCTATACCACCTAAGGTGGATGTGTTAGCTAGACTGGTAAAAGGAAGGAAACAGAGAAAAAGAATTGGCTCGCTCAGGATTTCTTCAGTCGGAAGCTGTAAACCTACTACCAGGTTAACGTGTTCAATAATCTTCTGCTCCTTTTTGCTGTGTCATTGAAGAGCAAGACAGAAAACAAAACAAAAAAGAGCCAAAAGAAGAGAAAAGGTAAAGTCTAGATAATTTCATTTTAGTTTTAGATAATTTCCTTTAGTTTTCCGAGTGGTGTTTCCATGGTGACCAAGCATGGCAGCATCTTCCTGATTTGACCTATTCCTCGCCTTGTCTTTTTTTCTTTTTTCTTTTTTTAGAGACAGAGTCTCGCTGTTGCCCAGGCTGGAGTGCAGTTGCGCGATCTCGGCTCACTGCAGCTTCGAACTCCCTGGTTCAAGCGATTTTCCTGCCTCAGCCTCTGAAGTAGCTGGGACTACAGGCGTGCGCCACCACTCCTGGCTAATTTTTATATTTCTTGTAGAAAAGGGGTTTCACAATGTTGGCCAGGCTGGTCTTGAACTCCTGACCTCAGGTGATCCACCCTCTACGGCCTCGCAAAATGCTGAGATTACAGGCGTGAGCCACCGTGCCCGGCCGTCTTGCCTTTTCTTTCCCGTCTTTTGCTGGGGAAAATTGGATCCTATTTTCACACATAAATTGCAGCAGAAGTTATATTTTTGGATTGGGGGGAGGTGAGTGAATGACGGGTGATGTTGAAGACAACAGAACTAGGCATTGGAAGATACACTGACCTTACAAATGGCAGTTTTTATATTTTGAAGAAATGACTAACAGAATACGTGCAGAGCAGCTGAAATAGCTCAGTTGGGAGAGCGTTAGACTGAAATTTTAAAAGTACCTGGTTCAATCCCGGGTTTCAGCAGATGCCTTTTGGTTGTTGCATAATTGTCTTTCCTTTATACAAAACTTGCACACCAACCCCAGAGGTCTATATATAACTCCAATTTTTTTGGCTTTTAAAAAATTCCATAAAGGTAATGTATATATATATGTATGTATATTTGTATCACTCTCTCCACTGAAGTCTTCCATGAAGTGTTAACTGACGGTATGTAAATTATTTAAAATCTTAAATCTAGAAAGTTACTAATTTTAAAACCTAAGAAATTCCAATACGCTATAGACTGTGTCAATTACAATTCATTTCTGATTTGATGTTATTTATGTGTGTTGGGCAGGGGTGTTTTAAATCACAAGAAATATGAAGAAACCTGTAGAAGAAGAACTATTATATTGTATGAGTGTATATATGTGGTGGTGGTATATTCAAGAAACATTTTGCAATTAGAAAAACCTCGGTTTGGCCGGGCGCCGTGGCTCACGCCTGTAATCCCCGCATTTTGGGAGGCCGAGGCAGGCGGATCACGAGGTCAAGAGATCGAGACCACAGTGAAACCCCCGTCTCTACTAAAAATACAAAAAAATTAGCTGGGCGCGGTGGCGAGCGCCTGTAGTCTCAGCTACTCAGGAGGCTGAGGCAGGAGAATGGCGTGAACCTGAGAGGCGGAGCTTGCAGTGAGCTGAGATCGCGCCACTGCAATCCAGCCTGGGTGGCGGAGGGAGACTCTGTCTCAAAAAAAAAAAAAAAAAAAAGAAAAGAAACACCTCGGTTTGTATCTTGAGTCAACTCCATAGCTCTGCAGTTAAACTGCTGGAAATGATACAGATCTCCCTGTCCCCAGGCTGGATCATGGCACGATCTTGGCTCACTGCAACTCTGCCTCCAGGTCCATTCCCGAGTAGCTGGGACTACAGGCGCCCGCCACCACGCCTGGCTAATTTTCTGTATTTTTAGTACAGACGGGGTTTCACCATGTTAACCAGGATGGTCTCGATCTCCTGACCTCGTGATCCACCCACCTCGGCCTCCCAAAGTGCTGGGATTACAGCGTGAACCACCGCACCCGGCCCTGTTTTGTTTTTTTGAGGCTGGGTCTCACTCTGTCACCCATGCTGGTGTGCAATGGTATGATCACAGCTCACTGCAGCCTCAGCCTCCCTGGACTCAAGTGATCCTCCCATGTCAGCCTCCTGAGTAGCTGAGACTACAGAAATGCAACAACAAGCCTGGCTTTCTCTTTCTCTCTCTCTCTTTTGTACTTTTTTTTGTAGAAACTGGGTTTTACCATGTTCCCCCAGCTGTTCTTGAAATCCTAGGCTCAAGCAACCTGCCCGCTTCTGCCTCCCAAAGTGCTGGGATTACAGGTGGGAACTACGGCACCAGGCCTAATTACAGGAATATTTTAAGTTTCTTACTGACAGGACATTTCTTTAGCCTAGAACCCTTGTCTAGAATTTCCAAATCTTAAGTTATTTCTTTACTGGTATCCAGGAAAGAACAAACATAAGTATTTCTTTCTTTTTTTTTTCTTTTTTCTTTTTTTTGAGACGGAGTCTTGCTAGGTTAGCCAGGCTAGAGTGCAGTGGAATGATCTCAGCTCACTGCAACGTCCGCCTCCCTGGCACAAGCAACTCTCCTGCCTCAGCCTCCCAAGCAGCTGGGATTACAGGCGTCCACCACCATGCCCGACTAATTTTTGTATTTTTAGTAGAGACGAGATTTCACCATTTTGGCCAGGCTGGTCTCCAACTCCTGACCTCGTGTTTCGCCTACCTCGGCCTCCCAAAGTGCTGGGATTATAGGTGTGAGCCACTGCGTCCGGTCAAAAATAAGGATTTCTAAGTTAATTATTCTGTCAAGACTCAGGTGCATGTGCTCCATTTTCCTTTTTTCACTTCAACTCCTCTCTTGAAATTCTGTGTTGGGATAATGGGCATTTTTTATCCTGTTTTTTTTTTTTTTTTTTTTTTTGTCATTTTGAATATATTTTCTTCTTTCAAATTGGTGTTTCATTTTCAGTATTATTTTCCCCTAACTCCTGCATACTGTGTGAGGAGACAATAATCTACAGTACTTCAACATCAGAACTGCATCCAATTGTGAAAGGAAAATTGGTACCAAATGAGAAGCAACCTCAGGGTGGGGACATTGACTGTACAGGAACTAGGAATCAGATACTTTATCCTTTAAGTCACTGAGGCCTTCTCAACTCAGAAGCTTGTGTTTTATTTCATTAAGAAATATTTGATAGGCTGTGCATGGTGGCTCACGCCTGTAATCTCAGCACTTTGGGAGGCTGAGGCGGGTAGATCACCTGAGATCAGAAGTTTAAGACCAGCCTGGCCAACATGGTGATACCCTGTCGCTACTAAAAATACAAAATAATAATAATAATAAATTAGCCGGGAGTGGTGGTGGATGCCTGTAATCCCAGCTACTAGGGAGGCTGAGGCAGGAAAATCCCTTGAACCCGGGAAGCGGAGGTTGCAGTGAGCCGAGATCACACCATTGCACTCCACCCTAGGCAACAAGAGCAAGACTCTGTCTAAAAAAAAAAAAAAAAAAACGGCAGCATTGAATGTTTTCTTGCCTAGCACAGTAATGCTAGCACAGTAATGATTTCTTTACATTTTGCTGAAATGAAAGGCCTAGGGGTAATTCTAAGCATGATCTGTCTCTTATTCAAAACCTTAAAAATGAGGCTAATAATGATTATGTAAACTGGGATGTTGTAAAGGTCTAAGGAGATCATGCATAGAAATGCATTTAGTCAAGTCCACTCGTGGCATGAAACGTAATTACTAGCAGACCATGCTCCATGTCCTTTGGCTCTGGGATTCTCCCAGAACAGCATCTAAATAGATAACATCGTCTCTAGACAATGCTGTCCAATCAAAAGATAACACAAGTCTTCTACTTTACCTTCTGGGATAAAAAGAATTTTTTAAAAAGATAATACAAATCTTAAACAAGAGCCACTTCCGTAGTTTTAAAGTTTCTAGTAGTCACATTTAAAAAATAAACAGACAATGTTTATTTTATATCATTTTTTGATAATTTCCACTTTTAGCCAGGCACCGTGGGTCATGCCTGTAATCCCGGCGCTTTGGGAGGCCGAGGTGGGTGAATCACCTGAGGTCAGGGGTTCGAGACCAGCCTGACCAACATGGTGAAACCTTGTCTCTACTAAAAATACAAAAATTAGCTGGGTGTTGTGGTGTCCGCCTGTAATTTCAGCTACTTGGGAGTCTGAGATAGGAGAATCACTTGAAACCTGGAGGAGGAGTTTGTAGTGAGCCCAGACAGCACCACTGCACTCTAGCCTGAGAGACAGACTCTCTGTCTCAAAATACTACTACTACTACTAATAATAATTTGAGCTTTTATTTTAGATTCAGGGGTACATGTCCAGGTTTGTTACATGAGTATATTGCATGATGCTGGGGTTGGGGTGGGATTAATCCCATCACCTGGGTAGTGAGCGTAGTATCCAATAGCTAGCTTTTCAAGCCTTTCCCCTTCTCGCCTCCCCCTCTAGTAGTGCCCAGTGTCTATTGTTTCCATCTTTTATGTCCAGTTTTACTAATATGTGTAAATTACCTTGCATGTCCAAAATACTGTTTTAACAAGTAATCAATCTTAAAATTATCAGTGAGATATTTTATGTTTAAAAAATGATATTACATCTGGCCAGGTGTGGCGGCTCATGCCTGTAATCCCAGCACTTTGGGAGGCTGAGAAGGGCAGATGACAAGGTCAGGAGTTTGAGACCAGCCTGGCCAGCATGGTGAAACCTCATCTCTACTAAAAATGCAAAAAAAAAAAAAAAAAATTTGCCGGGCATGGTGGCACGTGCCTGTAGTCCCAACTACTCAGGAGGCTGAGGCAGGAAAATGGCTTGAACCCAGCAGGCAGAGGTTGCAGTGAGCCAAGATTGCACCACTGCACTCCAGCCTAGGTGACAGAGCGAGACTCCATGAAAAAAAAATTATGTCTTTGAAATCTGGCACATATTTCTCACTTTCAACACATCTGAACTTAGACTAAGCAATTTGCACTACTCAATACCCAATGTGGCTAATGGTAACCATGTTGGACAGTGCAGATTTAAAGATATACTTTACATATTTTTAGGTTTTCGAAATTGAGTATGTATGACAGGGTGTTCTGTCTTCAAAATTAAATGTTTAATTTCTCAGAAGAATGCTGTGTTAAATGAGCTCATCCTACAGTTTTCACACAAAAAAACATGTTTCAATCGTGTTGTTGGTAGATAGTCTGAAGATAGCTACAGATATTTAATTATTTAAAATTCTCCCATTTTTATGAGGCAACCTTCTTGTTATGAATTCCCAAGAATCCAATAGACAGCCAAGTTTCTCCGGGTGTAACACAACATAAAGATGAAGGAGAGTTTCTGCAAACCGTCCTAATATAGCTTTTACAGCATCAAAGATCCTAGATAATCCTTCCCATCATTTACATGCACACACACAGACACATTCAGGCAGGCAAACACACATGAATACACATCAATTTTGTGTATAACAATTCTCTAGTTTCTCCTTCAGTGAAATCTATCACTCAGTGTTTCCTATTTTTATTCTAGAAATCCCATCAGCCAACTGAAAAGCCAAGTCTGCCATACAACTTGCAATCTGCCAATTTTGAAAGGCATCAATGTTATTTTATTAACATTGGCGAAGTCTCTCATATGGGCAAACCAGAATGAGAAAGAGTTAATAGTCACCAGAAATTTGGTGCTGAGAAATGGGTTTTCTTCTCATCTTCTTACATAGTTCAAAGGACACATGATAAGTACCAAGATTCAAGACCTTTTAGGAACAAACTTGTTTGTTGACTACAAATATCACGAATAGGTTTGTAATTTCCATATCTCAAAGTACACTTTTTAGTCTTTATCCATCCTCCATGTAATGTGTCTACTACTACTAATGCTTACAAATCCCAGGCTGGAGATGGAGTTAATTGCCTGAGTTCTCTGTGTAACATCCTCACAAGCGTGCCCCACAGATACTTTAAATTTAGTGTGAGCCAAACTAACTCGTCTTCTCCATCTTCCAATCTATCTCTCATTCCTAAAAGAGCTGTTAAAACCTCTCCCCTTTTCTGCACCTGCTTGTGTTTGTTTTTCTAAACCATTCTTCAACCCTGTTTGTATTTATTTTCGGTCTTATTCTCATAATTAAACCCTTCTCTCCATCCCCATAGCTGTTTTTCATTCATGCCTTATGAATCCCTTCCCATCCTCTCCTCTCCTCTCCTCTCTTCTCCTCTCCTCTCCTCTCCTCTCTCCTCTTCTCTCTCTGTTTTCCAGGCTGGAGGGCGGTGGTGCAATCATAGCTCCCTACAACCACCAACTCCCGAGCTCAAGCGATCCTCCCGCCTCAGCCTCTGGAGTAGCTGTGAGTACAAGTGTAAGACACCACGCCAGCTAGGGACCCTTAGGAAAAAATGCTAAGTGCATCACTGACAGGTTGTGGCTTTCCTCCATCAAATCTTACCTTTAATATTCCGATTGAGCAAACAACAATTATGAAGCGTTTTAGGCAGGAAAAGGCTGAATTTCTATGGCTTTGTGTCGTATCTGGAAGAAATCAAAAGAAACGAAAACCAGAACTTGATTCTTGCCAAGCATAATAGAAGGAGACCCTAAGAAATCATTGAAGCCACAATGGAAACTTCTTGTGGTTATTATCTGACACTTTTCTAATCTTTTGTTTTTCGTTTCAAGTCCTACACAGTATTCTAAAGAATCTGTATCCCCCATTAGCACCAAGTATCTCCTGCTAAGAACAGCTCTCCACACTCCATAATACTGACCACTACTGCCAGCATGCTCACGGAGAGTCTCAGGAAATGAAGGTTACCTCCTGAAAATTATTACAAAGAGATCTTTTAGTTAGGGGGTGTAGCTCAGTGGTAGAGCGCATGCTTTGCATGTATGAGGCCTCGGGTTCGATCCCCGACACCTCCAAGTGATGGTTTTGCTCTGGCAGTTCTCAAGCAACAGACTTCTGCCTCCTCACATTTTTCTATCCTATTTCTGCACATATAGACAGTAAAAATGTAGCCCAATGCGCAGCCTTGAACTATCTCCACTGGCTATGCTGTGAGCCTCGACATCACCTAAGGCGATTGCGACAGCAGAAGGAAGACAAACAAGAAATGCCGGGGGGGGGGGGGGGGGAGAAGAACGGGATGGCAACAGGGTCTCTTGAACCCAAACAAAAGCGTGCACTTTCACAGGCGGCTCGCGTTCGCTCCCATTTTGTACTACGATTAAAGAGACGCGAAGACAAAGGAGAAGAAGGGAGAAAAGCGCCCTGAAGGCATCTACTTTTTTTTAAGTTATTTTTGTTTTCTGGGCCAAAGAACAGAGCGAAAACCTCTGTCCACTGATTTTTCCAGCAGTCTCTCCCTGTCTACCTGCGCAGACAGCACAGCCACCAGTGTGATCCAGTACTGAGATAAGGACTGCTGTGGCTCTCCAGTCGCTTGAGATGGGAGTGGCAGGACGCTGGACAACCGAACGAAGACTATTGGGGAATTAGAGGCCTTCAGCGTTCGAGAAGCAGAAACCAATTCGAATCAATATTCCCTACTGATATTCCATAAGACTGATTTCTATTCCTGTATTTCCTCAGTCACTCCATTTTCCTCTTTACAATAAAATATTGCCTGGGAACCTCTGGTAACAGCAAACGGAGGCCCCATATGAAAAACTAGGAAAAGGTTTTCTGTCACAGTGGAAAATACATGCATACTAAAAGGTGTGTTGGGTACTTCCTGCCTTGGGAAAAACCAAACAAACGTTTCATGTTCTTTCTCGATCCATCTAATTACATCTGCTTTTTTTGGAGAGGGAACTCCCAAGAAATCCTATGCACTCTTGATACCTTTTAGGGCTTCCAGTGGTGTATGGTTTCAAAACTGCTGTTCTCTCTGTATATATATCCTGTTGAATTAAAGTGTCTTTGAGAGGCAAGAGATTATGTTGTTTGTTCCTAGTCCACCAGCCTATCAGGCTGGCATGATAGATACACTCTATGAGGCTGACATGACCTTACTTGATTCTTTTGTCCAGTGAAAATATCTATAACCAGCATCCAGGAGGGATACTGTCTGGTGAAACCTGCTTAGCTGAGGACTGGCTGTGTGTGTGCCTCCAGATCAATCATGTCTGTTTCGAGATACATTTTTTGGAGGAATACACACATGCCATGTATTTTCTTTTTGTTTCATACTTTTTCTTCTTTAATTTCCTGGTATCCATTGGTTCTCTCCAGGCAAACGGTGGGCATGTTAACCACTGTGGACACTGCACAGGAGAGCAAGGGGTGGGGGATTAGGGTGCTGCAAGCAGAATAATAAATTTCAGGCCCAACCTTAGGTCTATTGAATCAGAACTGCTGAGTATGGATGGGGCTCAGCCTCCTGTGTTTGAATAAGCCCTCAAGTGACTCTGATGCTAAAGCCTGCGAAGCACTGCTCTAGAAGTTTCAGGAGGTCCCAGGGTCAGGCACCTGCTAAGGAGGAAGAGTTGGTCCTGGGGTTCCCTGCCTATTCTCAATCAAAAACTGAAACCTAGGAAAGCCAGTGAGGTTTGTATTCATCTTATGTCAGGGGTGGGGTTGGATTTACCATTTCTTTGACCCTTTGAATATTTTAGGTAACTTTTCAGGTCACACACAACAGACTGATTTTTCTGTGAAAGAACTCACAGGAATTCTCTTGAACCAGGAGACTCTTTTGAGCTGAAATACCTGGAGCTCTCTCAAGCTATTTGGGCCTTTCAATTTGAAACCCAGGCTTGGATTATTCTAAGCCCTATGGCAGAGAGTAATCATTCTCTCTCCACCCACAGGGTGGGGACTCACCCTCAGGGTTGGGAGTGACTGCTGTTTCTCCAGCCCCCACCAATTCTACCAATGTTCTGGTTGTTAAAATCCAGTGTATGCATGAAATGTAATAAAAGTATCTTCATAGCAGTAAGTAGAGAGTTCCTTGTTGTGAGCAGACCGTTCCTCTTCCTCCTTGGAAAAAATTCTCTATCCACTTTCTGCATATTCATGTTTGTCTCTTTCTCTACACACACCTCAGCTGCTGCTTTATTTCCACTTGTCTCATGTAAGGATCTTTTATGTGGTAACCTTGGCTTTTCCCACTGTTCATGCTTCCACGAGTTGGATGTAGCCAATATAGGAGCCCACTGCAAGAGTGTAGGTGATATTGTCCAGAAAGAAACCCGAATTTCAGAGGCTTGCTAATGTGGAAGAAAGCCAAAATATTAGACTCATAGAGCTTCCCTCTGCTAGGTAGGTTGAAATCTGGACACCCTGAATTCCATAAAAACAAGGTAGTACTCCTTTTGAAAACCCTCTTAGGTTTAAAATATACTGGGACTGCCTTACCTTTCTTGTTTTTCATGACTTGTATTCCAAGCTCGACAAGCTAAAACAAAAACAAAAGCAAAGAACACTCTTCCTATCTATAACAAAGGTGCTTAAGCAGGAGGGTCTCTCTTCCCGGTTCAGCACTCTCCCCCTCGCAAACAGCAGGGAGTGGAAATAGGCGGCTTCTCTGTCGTTTCCTTAGAAGCCACCAAGACCACCGGCCTCTACCAAAACTCAAGGGTACCCGTGCTCCCCAGTGCCCCAGCCAGTAAAGGAGCTGCGAGGCGTTCTCAACGCCGCGACTGCCTTGAGCAAAACGAGGGCGATCTTGCGGGGAAAGGGTTTTCAGCTCACTTCTACAGGGAATGAGCCCCCTCGCTTATCGCGGACACCGAGGAAACGCAGCGGAGATGGGCTTCCGGGCTGCACTCCGCCTCCCGGCCCACCCAGATCCTCTGGCAGCCTCGGGCGCTCGCCCACTTCGCTTCTCCTCCGCCTTTGCCGCCGCCGCCGCTGCAGGTGCGCACCCCACCGCAGCCCTGCTTCCCTCTCGAACTCTTTTCGCAGGTGGTCCTCGTTCTCCTCTCCATCCGTCGTTTCTTGAGTTTCAGAACTGGAGCCATAGCGTCCCCAAGACGAAATCCATGTTGGGTTTCGCGACCATGGTGCTGGCCCAGGCGCTGGCGAGGGTAAGGACGGGCAGCGACCCACGCTCCTGGGTCTTCATTTCTAAGAGCTGGGAATTCCACTTTCTCACCTCCTCACCTGCACCTAAATCCCCCGAGGCGGTACTGACCCTTCTGTTTTAGTATCCATCTACGTTACTCTTGATAGAAGAGTACAGCCCTTGAAGGAAGAGGAAAAAGAAATTTGAGAAGGGAGAACTTAAAAAAAAAACTTTTTAGTTTGAAATTATTTCAAACCTACAGAAAAGTTGCAAAAATAATACAAAGAACTACCACACACACGTTACTCAGATTTAGCAATTCCCGATATTTTGCCACAATGATTCTCCTCTCTCTTTACGCCTAAACACACACACACTCTATTGTTTTTCTCATGGACTTTATTATTTATTTATTTATTTGTTTATTTATTGAGACAGGTCTTGCCCTATTGTCCAGGCTGGAGTGCAGTGGTGCGATCTCGGCTCACTGCAACCTCCGCCTCCTGGGTTCAAGCGATTCTCCTACCTCTGCTTCCCAAGTAGCTGGGATTAGAGATATGCACCACCACGCCATGTCAGTTTTTGTATTTTTAGTAGAGACGGGGCTTCACCATGTTGGCCAGGCGGGTCTGGAATTCCTAACCTCTGGTGATCCGCCCGCCTGGGTCTCCCAAAGTGCTGGGATTACAGGCGTGAGCTACTCCGGCGCTTCTGTGTTCTTTTAAATCATCCCCATCATTCTGGCACAGCAAGATACCTTAGGTTCATCTTGTAGTTTCCCTGGTACAGTCATGGAGTCAGCGAAGTCGACACGAGTAGCTACTTTCTGTTAGTATCTCTGGTTCCTTTTAGTAGAGAATGGTATTTGAAAATCAAAATATAGAGTTATCTTGCTCATTGTTTCTAAGGTACTTCTTCCAGGCCCAGTTAGCAGACAGATCTGTAGGGAAAATGTAACTTTTTTTTTTTTTGAGACAGAGTCTCACTCAGTCGCCCAGGCTGGAGTGCGGTGGCGCGATCTTGGCTCGCTGCAACGTCCGCCTCCCGAATTCAAGCGATTATTCTGCCCCAGCCTCCCGAATAGCTGGGACTACAGGCGCGGCCACCACACCCGGCAAATTTTTGTATTTTTAGTAGAGACAGGGTTTTGCCATGTTGGCCAGGCCGTTCTCGATTTCTGACCTGAAGTGATCCACACGTCTCAGCCTCTCAAAGTGCTGAGATTACAAGCGTGAGCCACCGCGTCCGGCCTATACAATTACATACGTATAATTTCGTACTGCTGCCTCCATTCCCATCAACACCAGCAGGACTATTCTTTACCTTCTTTCTCTTACAGTGACAGCCTGGTTCCAACAACACACCCGCTCACACACACTCATTTTCCCAATCCTAAAATTCACACAAAATCTCAGAATTCCTACAGCCTTAGCTCTACAAAAAATAACCCTCATACATAGCGTTTAAGATTTGTTTCCTCTTCTTTCTGTACTTACAATTAGAACAACGAACTGTGTAAAGCATTTTCTTAAATCAGTTATTTCAATGGGATTATGTTATTCTTTCACAATGCAGTTTTAAGTTGCCTCTATTTGTACTGAATTTTAGGATATTTTCACACACAGTTGAGTCAGTTTTATTTTTTGACTATGTGAGACTAACATGCTTCCAAGAGTCAAAAGAATACAGAACATTATAATCAGAAAATTTGCAAGAGAATGTTGTATGCCAGGACATACTCAAATGATTGAATGGAAGTATGCTCCAGGAAATCTAACGCGATGGAGAGCCCACCTTGGGGTGAGTTGATCTTGGACTGACCACAAATCAGGAACAGTGCCTTTATTTGTACTGTTAAGCTACCTTTCTTTTGGTGTAGAGGGGCCTAAGAGAAGAAACGCTTCTTGTAGGAAATTAAGAGTGGAAATGAAAACATAAAGATTGTCATGACACAGAGCCCAGACTCAGATAATAATAGTCATCAAAGTATTCTCTGAAAGTAGAGTTTTCCGGGGGGGTGTAGCTCAGTGGTAGAGCGCGTGCTTAGCATGCACGAGGTCCTGGGTTCGATCCCCAGTACCTCCAGGCTTTGTTTTCTTCCCCGGGACACCAGTAAGAAGCAGTCCATGATATTCCCCAACTTTAAATTTTTCTGTCTGTCAAGGTGAATTGTGTTGGCCTCTGCATTTCTCTCTCATACAGAGGGTGATTCGTTTTCATTCACTTGAGGTTATTTGCTGCCTAGGATTATCCGCCTATTCTTTCTAAGCAGTCCCATCAATCATTAACATGGACCACGCACGGGGGAAGCAAGTAGTATTCCTGGCCATCCAGCCGATTTCTAGCTGTAAAAGAAATCATCAGAAACCATAGGACTGTGTGGCCCAAGTCTGATTTCAGATCGGAAGCTAAAAGGCTAAAGTCCTTTTCTGTTTCTTTTTCTAACTCCCCCTAACCAGGTTGCAGAAGCCCTACAAGCTTTCACTAAAAGATTACACTGCCAGGGGTTGATGATTTGATGTGTGGTAGTCACTTTTTCCATTGGAGACCCACAGACTCTGAAACTTAAACTACTTAACTACAAACACACAACAAATGACTAAAAGACAGCATTCACCTCAGCTGAAATTTGGTGGAAGTAAAAAGCACTTCTCTGGGTCCTCTGAGGAAGCTTCTGGTCCGAGATGCAAACACTCTGAACTCCAGGGACCAAGATCAGTATAGGAGAAAGCTCATTTTGTTGTTTTACATAAATAGAAGTAATGAACGTTTATTCTTCCAATCCCAAAGGATCCTTTTGTACCTCACAGTACTTACTTTCCAGGATTGACCTCCTTCTAAGCTAGGGAACAACCCATACCTCCAGATTAGAGCTCCTTGTGGTATCACCGTGCTAAGCAGAAATCCACAGGGAAATAACTCTGCAAGCATGTTAATACTAACTTGTTAAAAGAAAATCTGCTTTTATTTTCAGCTTTATTTCATGCCAACAAAGGAAAAAAAATAAGTTACTAAACACCAAGAAGGCAGAAAAGCGACTTCTCTCCATCTGCAGAAGCCAAGCGAACTTGTGGGCTTCCGTATGCATCCTTTCTTCCATTCACTTTCTAAACGCTGTAACGGCCACCATCTATCAGGTGGTCACAAGCCATCGCTAAAGTCAATCTGAGGTCAACCCACTCGACTTGTGAGGGATTCAGCTATACTGCCTCTGTACCTGTAATAGGACTAAGGAGGCGGTGGCTGCACATGTAGTTAACACCGATTGTACCGTGACTCCGCCTTTCCGCAGACGCTTTCCAGCTCTTTAGAGTCCTTTTGAGTCAAGCTGGACGTGAGACATAAAGGAGATCGTTGCAAACGCCAGGAGGAGTTTCTTCAGGGCGAAGTTAACTTTCTTTTTTTTTTTTTTTTTTTTTTGAGACGGAGTCTCGCTCTGTCGCCCAGGCTGGAGTGCAGTGGCGCAATCTCGGCTCACTGCAAGCTCCGCCTCCCGGGTTCACGCCATTCTCCTGCCTCAGCCTCTCCGAGTAGCTGGGACTACAGGTGCCCGCCACTACGCCCGGCTAGTTTTTTGTATTTTTAGGAGAGACAGGGTTTCATCATGGTCTCGATCTCCTGACCTCGTGATCCGCCCGCCTCAGCCTCCCAAAGTGCTGGGATTACAAGCGTGAGCCACCGCGCCCGGCCGAAGTTAACTTTCAATCGGCTTCATTCTTTTGTTTTTTTTTTTTTGAGACGGAGTCTCGCTCTTCACCCAGGCTGGAGTGCAGTGGCACGATCTCGGCTCACTGCAAGCTCCGCCTCCTGGGTTCACGCCATTCTCCTGCCTCAGCCTATCCGAGCAGCTGGGACTACAGGCGCCCGCCACCACGCCCGGCTAAATTTTTTTGTATTTTTAGTAGAGACGGGGTTTCACCGTGGTCTCGATCTCCTGACCTCGTGATCCGCCCGCCTCGGCCTCCCAAAGTGCTGGGATTACAAGCATGAGCCACCGCGCCCGGCCCAATCGGCTTCATTCTAAGAGAAATATGTGGAGCAAACAAACGGAAACTTTCTTTCTCATCTTTTGCATTTCAAGCAAAAACTAATAAAATTAGATGTTTCCACCGTCATGCTCAGTTTCGAAGCTGCCAGCAGATCCCGGTTCTAACTTTTAACACAGGCACGCAGGAAATCGGGAAATCCCTGCAGCTCCCTCAGAAGCTACAGTATCAACGGTTCCTGAAGCGCAAACCAAAACCCAACATCACGCGCTCCTCCAAAGAGCTCAGCCGGTCTGTTGAGCGACGGAAATAGTGGAGAGGCGCTCTTGAAGCCGAAACGAACCAGGTCCCCTTCCTGGTCGAGTCTCCCTCCCTAGGGACAAAAAAAGTACCTCTCTTCCCTCATATCCAGAGGAAGCGAAGGAGGGATGTGGCGCTTAGACTCACTCTACCATCCCGTCCATCCAAGTCCTAATAATCTTGAGGATGCGACACAGCGAGACTCCGTCTCAACAGAACAAAACAAAACAACCCCAAGGAAGAGACAGAATGTACTGGAGGATAGGAAGTATCTAGGAAAAGCTTTTTTTTCTTGTATTTAAATTTAAGCCTTCATTTATATAAAATAAAACGCATAAAACCTATTCAGCTTACGGCTTATTACATATATAACCAAGATTCAGGCCAAGTACTGAATTTTTCAGCAACCAACAGCTGCCTTTTGCCTCATTTCAATTATCCTAACTCTCTGACCTCCACCTCCATAGATTATTTTTCTTATATTTTAAATAATATAAATGGGATTATATAATATCATCATAGTCTATTTTGGGCTGCTACAAAATCACTCAAGACTGGTAATTCGTAACGAACAGAACCCTTCCCTTCCCTTCCTTTCCCTTCCCTTCCCTTCCCTTCCCTTCCCTTCCCTTCCCTTCCCTTCACTTCCTGACAGAGTTTCACTCTTGTTGCCCAGGCTGGAGTGCAGTGGCGCAGTCGTGGCTCACTGCAACCTCTGCCTCCCAGATTCAAGCAATTCTCCTGTCTCAGCTTCCTGGGTAGCTGGGATTACAGGCGAATGCCACCATGCCCAGCTAATTTTTCTGTATTTTTAGTAGAGATGGGGTTTCACCATGTTTGCTAGGCTGGTCTTGAACTCCTGACCTCAGGTGATCCATCCACCTTGGCCTCCCAAAACGCTGGGATTACAGGAAACAGCCACCATGGCCAGGCCCAGAAACTTATTTTCTCACAGTTCTGGAGGCTGGGAAGTCCAAGATCAAGGCACTGGCTCTCATGTCTGGTAATGGCCTTTTTGTGGTGTCCTCACATGGCAGAAAACTGAGGGCAATAGAGAGATGAACTTCCTTTATCAAGTCTTATTATAAGGGTACCTAATATTATTCATGAGGAAGGAACCCTCATGGCTTAATCTTCTTAACGGCCCTATCTCTTGATAATTATCACATGGCGACACCTAAGCTTTGGAGGGGACACTTTCAAACCATAGCAAATCTGTACTCATTTGAGTATGGATTCCTTCACTCAATTTTTGTTAAAAAAAAATTAGATTCATTTTCTTCTCTTTTTTCGAGGTGGAGACTTGCTCTGTCACTGAGGCTGGAGCGCAGTGGCGCCATCTCGGCTCACTGCAAGCTCCACCTCCCGGGTTCACACCGTTCTCCTGCCTCAGCCTCCCGAGTAGCTGGGACTACAGGTGCCGTCCACCACGCCCAGCTAATTTTTTGTATTTTTAGTACAGACAGGGTCTCACCGTTTTAGCCAGGATGGTCTCGATCTCCTGACCTTGTGATCTGCCCACCTCGGCTTCCCAAAGTGCTGGGATTACAGGCTTGAGCCTCTGTGCCCAGCCTTCATTTTCTATATATTGTTGCTAGTAACAGTAGTTATTTTCTATTGCTCTGGAGTATTCTATTGTCTGAATACTGTACATCATTATTTATTAATTCATTTTACTGTCCAAGTACATTTGCAGCACCCCTCGTTTTTGGTTGAAATGTCTAATGCTGCTGTAAACGTTCTGATACATGTCCTTCAAGGGAAATGCTCATGCACTTCTCTTGGGTATAAATGTAACCGTCTAGTTTTGGGGTCATAGGTTATATATATATATTTAGTTTTAGTTGATATTTTCAGATAGTTTCCCAGTATAGGTAATAGCAGTTTACAGTCTCATCAGCCATGTATGCACATTCCAATTGCTTCACATACTCAGCAACACTTGATATTATCCACTTTTTAGGTTAAATGATTCTGATGAAGAGCAATATTATTTTGAGCTTTTTTTTTTTGACAGTGTGTTGCTGTGCTGCCCAGGCTGGAGTGCAGCGGCACAATCTTGGCTCACTGTAGCCTTTGCCTCCCAGGATCAAGAGATTCTCATGCCTCAGCCTCCTGAGTAGCTGGGACTACAGGGGCATGTGGCCGTCTAAATTTTTAAATTTGTAGTAGAGACCGGGTTTTGCCATGTTGGCCAGGCTGGTCTTGAACTCCTAACCTCAGGTGATCCACCTGCCTCGACCTCCCAAAGTGCTGGGAGTATAGGCGTGAGCCACTGTGCCCAGCCTTGTTATGTTTTTAATTTGCATTTCCTTTATAGCAAAAGATGTCGAGCATATTTTATTTTACTCAATAGCGATTTTTTGTGAAGTGCATATTAATTTGCTCTTTCTTATTGAAGTTTTAGTCTTTTTCTTAGTGCTTTGTAGAAGTTCTTAACATATTCCAGGTAAAGATCCTTAGTAAAATATAAGTATTGAAATATCTTCTCCTAGACTGTGGCTCATCATCTTTTCTTAAGGAGGATGGGGCTTGAAAAACTTTGTAAGCAGATGAAAGAGAAGAAATGGAGACAGACAGGTTGAAGACCCCAGAGTAAGTTCCATCTGGACATCTTACCTATTGACTGTGGGAGAAAATGCCCCCAGGCAGTTTGCTGGAGAGGAAACCTCAGAATAAACTGATGGGGTGAAATGTTCCAGAAGCAGAAACAGTGTGATTTGGTCTGTGATTCTCTTACATTTCTCCTAGCAGCTTCAGGGGATATAGTTTAGACGTAAGAAATAGTGAGATATGAGACAGTGGATTTTCTATCCAGCCAACTTATCATATTTTTGAAGACCTCTCAGAAATGCGACTAATGCGTCAAAAAAGATCTTCACGATGTTTCTGTAGTGAGAGAGGTGTGGCTCAGTGGTAGTGTGTCCTTGCCTTGCACAGGGTTCAAAAGCATACACGTTCATCTGTTTTTCACAGTTCTCGCCACTCTGTACTTTTCTCCTTTTAAAAACATGTCTTGCGTGGTCACACTAAAATAAACATATTATACTTTCCATTTCCACCCCCTGGGTCTCTGTACCACCCAAGGTGGATGTGTCAGCACGAGACCAGTGAAAGGAAGGGAATAGCGAAAATGAATTGTCTCGCTCAGGATTTTTTTAGTCAGAAGCTATAAACCCGCCACCACATTAACTTGCCCAATAATCCTCTGTTCCTTTTTGCCATATCGTTGAAGAGCAAGACAGAAAAACAAGAGCCCAGAGAAAAGGAAAAGCCTAGAAAATTTTCTTTTGAATTCCCTTGGTATTCTGAGCAGTGACCATGTAGGGGAGCATGTTCTTGCTTTGCTCTATTCTTCACCTTTGCCTTTTTTCCCCTGGCTTTTGCTAACCCATTCATTGTCCTTAAAATTGGGTCCTATTTTCAGACATAAATTGGAGAAGAATCTGTATTTTGGGGGTGAAGGGGTGAGTGAATGACAGGTGATATTGAAGACAACAGAATTGGAAGATATACTGACCCTACAAATGACAGTTTTTATATTTTGAAGAAATAGCGAAAAGAACGAGCTCAGAGGAGCCGAAATAGCTCAGTTGGGAGAGCGTTAGACTGAAGATCTAAAGGTCCCTGGTTCAATCCCGGGTTTCGGCAGGGCTTTTTTTTTTCTTTTTTTCAGTTTTGCCTAGTAGAACCCTTATTTTTTTTTTAATTTATTTTTTTGACGGAGTTTCACTCTTGTTGCCCAGGCTGGAGTGCAATGGAGCGAACTCGGCTCACCGCAACCTCCGCCTCTTGAGTTCAAGCGATTCTCCTGCCTCAGCCTCCCGAATAGCTGGGATTATAGGCATGCGCCACCACGCCTGGCTAATTTTGTATCTTTAGTAGAGACGGAGTTTCTCCATGTTGGTCAGGCTGGTCTCGAACTCCCGACCTCAGGTGATCGGCCCGACTCGGCCTCCCAAAGTGCTGGGATTACAGGCGTAAGCCACAGCGCCCGGCTAATACAACCCTTATACAACACTTGTATGCCAATCCCAGAAGGGTGTATAGAACTCCAATTTTTTGCTGTTGAAAATCCGATAAAGATAATACACACACACACATATATATATTATATATATCATCTTCTTTGGTTGCATATTCACTGAATCTTCCATGAGTCTGAGATTAAATAATTATTCCAGGCTGGAGTGCAGTGGCGCGATCTCGGCTCAGTGCAATCTCTGCCTCCCGGGTTCAAGGATTCTCCTGGCTCAGCCTCTCCAGTAGCTGGGATTACAGGCGCCTTCCATTTCAAGTCGTATACAGTATTCTAAATAATTTGTATTCCACATTAGTACCTAGTATCTTCTACTCACAGCAGCTGCAGACACTCCACAATACTCAGAAAAAGAAAGTTACCTCCTGGAAATTATTACAAGAAGGTCTTTCGGGAGGGGGGTGTAGCTCAGTGGTAGAGCGCATGCTTTGCATGTATGAGGGCCCGGGTTCGATCCCCGGCACCTCCAAACGGTGGTTTTGCTCTGGTAGTGCTCAAACCTAATTCTCAAGCAACATAGATTTACTTCTGCCTCTGCACCTTTTTCTATCCTATTTCTGCACATATAGAGAGTAAAGACGTAACCCAATGGGTTGCCTCCATTTATAACCCATCTCTATGCTGTGAGCTTCTACATCACCGAAGGCGATTGCGACGGCAGAAGGAAGGTGAAAAAGAAATGAGGAAGAAAGAAGAATGGGATCCCAACAGGGTCTCTTGAACCCAAACAAAAGTGTGCACACCCACCGGCGGTTCACATTCGCTCTCATTTTGTACTATGATTAAAGAGAAGGAAAGACAAAGAAGAAGGGAAAAGGGAGAAAAGCTCCCGCGGCCATTCTTTTTTCTTTTTTTTTTTTTTGAGACAGAGTCTCGCTCTGTAGCCCAGGCTGGAGTGCAGTGGCGCGATCTCGGCTCACTGCAACCTCTGCCTCTCGGGTTCAAGCGATTCTCCTGCCTCGGCAGCTGGGTTTACAGGTGCGTGCCATCACGCTCAGGTAATTTTTGTATTTTTAGTAGAGACAGGGTTTCACCATGTTGGCCACTCTGGTCTCGAACTCCAGACCTCAGGTGATCCACCCGCCACGTTTCCCAAAGTGCTGGGATTACAGGCGTGAGCCGCCCCTCCCAGCATCATCTTTTATTATTATTATTTTTTTTACATTAGTTTTGTTTTCTGGGCCAAAGAACAGAGCGAAAGCATCTGTCTACTGATTTCTCCTCCAGTCTCTCCCTGTCAACCTACGCAGAAAGCACAGCCACAAGTGTGATCCAATACTGAGAGAAGGACTGCTGTGGCTCTCCAGCCGCTTGAGATGGGAGTGGAAGGACGCTGGAAGACAGAACAAAGACTGTCAGGGAATTAGAGGCCTTCAACATGCGAGGAGCAGAAATCGATACGGATCAACATCCCTACTGATACAATTGATTCATTTTCCTGTATTTCCTCAGCCATTCCATTTTCCTCGTTAAAATAAAACATTGCCTGGAAACCTCTGTTAACAGCCAACGGAGGACTCATATGAAAAAGTAGGAAAAGTTTTTCTGTCACAATGGAAAATAGACGCAAAGTAAAAGGTGAGTGGATCGCAGGTGCGTTGAGCACGTCCTCAGGTAAAAACAAAAGAAAACAAACTTTTTTTTGTTCTTTCTCTGTCAGTCCCATCACATCTGCATTGCATGACCAGGGAACTCCCAGGAAATCCTATCCACTGATGATATCTTTTAGGGGTTTCCAATGCTGTATGTTTCAAAATTGCTGTCCTCTGTACATGTTTGCTGTTGAATCAAAGCATCTTTGAGAGGCAACAGAGTATGATGTTTGTCACCATCCACAAGTCTAACACTCTATCAGGCTAGGATGTCCTTACTTCTTGATTCTTTTATACGGTGAAAATATCCATAAGCAGTATCCAGGAGGGATACTGTCTGGTGAAACCTGCTTAGCTGAGGATTGGCTGTGTGCCCCCAGGCCAATCATATGTTTGTTTAAAGATGCATTTTTTGGAGACAGGTAATGAAGACATGCCATATATTTTCTTTTCATTTCTTATTTTTTTCCCCCTGCTACCTACTGGTTCTCTCCAGGCACTTTAAGGAAACAGTGTCATGTTTGCCACAAAGGATGCTGCACAGGAGAGCAAGGGGCGAGGGATTAGGGTGCTACCAGCGGAATGCCAAGTTCCAGGCCCAATCTCAGATCTACAGAATCAGAATTGATGACAGCGGGGCCCAGCCGCCTGGGTTGAATAAGCCCTCAAGTGACTCTGATGCTAAAGTTTGAGAAGCACTGCCCTAGAAGTTTCAGAAGGAGGTCCCAGGGCCAGATGCTTGCTAAGGAGAAAGAGTTGCTCCCGGGGTTCCCTACCTATTTTCAATAAAAAACTCAAACCATGTAGGAAAGCCAGTAAGGTTTATATTTGCCTTACATGGGGGGTGAGAACGGATTTATTACCTCTTTGAGATCTTCAATATTTTAGATGACTAGAGATCATACACAAGAGCCTTTGATTTTCCTGTAGAAGAACTCACAGGAGTTCTTTAGAGCCAGGAAACTCTTTCCAGCCAAAACACCTGGAGCCATCCCAAGCTATTTTGGCCTTTCAATTTGAAACCCAGGCTTGGAAGTTTCTAAGCTCTAAGGAAGACACTGTAATCATTCTTTCTCCACCCTCAGGGTTGGAATTCACCCTGCTGTCTCTCTAGCCCCCACCAATTCTGCCAATGTTCTGGTCTAAGATCAAGTTGTTAAAACCCAGTCTATGTGGCTGGGAGCGGTGGCTCATGCTTGTAATCCCAGCACTTTGGGAGGCCAAGTCGGGTGAATCACGAGGTGAAGAGAGTGAGACCATCCTGGCCAACATGGTGAAACCCATCTCTACCAAAAATGCAACAATTAGCTGGGCATGGTGGCCGGGGAGGCTGAGGCAGGAGAATAAAAAATTAGCTGGGCATAGTGGCCACGCCTGTAGTCCCAGCTACGGGGAGGCTGAGGCAGGAGAATCCCTTGAACCCGGGAAGCGGAGATTGCAGTGAGCCGAGATGGCGCCACTGCACTCAAGCCTGGTGACACAGCGAGACTCCATCAAAAACAAAAAAACAAAAACAAACGAAAAACGCAATCTAATGCATAAAATGTAATTAAAATATCTTCGCAGCATTAAGTAGAGAGTTCCTTGTTGTTAGGAGACTGTTCCTCTTCCTCCTTGGAAGATGTTCTCTGTCTGTCTACCTTCTGCGTTTTCACATTTGTCTCTTCTTCTCCACACCTAAGCCAGTGCTTTATTTCCACTTGTCTAGTGTAGGGATATACTTTTGTGTGGTGGCCTTGGTTTTCCCCACTCTTCTTGCTTCCAAGAGTTGGATGTAGGCAATGTAGGAGCCCACTGCCAAAGTATGGGTGATATTCTCCAGAAAGAAACCTAAATTTCAGAGGCTTGCTGATGTGGAAGAAAGCGAGGATATTTGACTCATAGAGCTTCGTACTGCTAGGCAGGTGGAAATCTGGACACCCTGAATTCCTTAGGAACAAGGTATAAGTACTTCTGAAAACCAATTTAAGTTTAAAATATACTGAGACTCCCTTATCTTTCTTGTTTTTCATGACATATTCCAAGCTCAAGAAGCTAAACACACACACACACACACACACACACACACACACACACACACACACACTCTCAAATACCAAAACAGAACACACTCTTCTACCTGTAACAAAGGGGCTTAAGCAGGAGGGTCTCTCTTCCTGGTTCAACACTCTCCCCCTCACGAACAGTAGGGATTGGAAATAGGCGGCTTCTCTGTCCTTTCCTCGGAAGCCACCAATATCACCCGCCTGTACCAAAACTCAAGGGTACCCCTGCTCCCCAGTGCCCCAGCCAGTAAAGGAGCTGCGAGGCGTTCTCAACGCCGCGACTACCTTGAGCAAAAAGAGGGAGATCTTGAGGGGAAAGTGTTTTCAGCTCACTTCTCCTACAGGGAATGAGCCCTCTGGTTCTTATCGCGGACACCGAAGAAACGCAGCAGAGATGGGCACCCGGGCTGCCCAGATCCTCTGGCAGCCTCGGGCGCTCGTCACTTTGCTCCTCCTCCGCCTTTGCTGCTGCCGCCACAGGTGCGCACCCCACCGCGTCCCTGCTTCCCTCCTCGAGCTCTTTTCGCAGGTGGTCCTCGTTCTCCTCTCCATCCACCGTTTCTTGAGTCTCAAAACTGGAGCCACAACGTCCCCAAGATGAAATCCATGCTGGGTTTCAGCCACGGAGCCGAGCCGGCTCAGGGGCTGGCGAGGGTAAGGACGGGCAGCGATCCACGCTCCTGGGTCTTCATTTCTAAGAGCTGGGAATTCCACTTTCTCACCTCCTCATCTGGACCTAAATCCCCCCAGGCGGTACCGACCATTCTGTTTTTGTATCCACCTACGTTACTCTTCGTGTGACAGCCCTTGAAGGCAGAAGGAAAAGAAGATGTAAGAAGGGAGAATTAAAAAAATACTTTTTAGTTTGAAAGTATTTCAAGCCTACAGAAAAGTTGCAAAAATAATACAAAGAACTACCATACACTCGTTACACAGATTTAGCAATTTCAAATATTTTACCACATTGATTCTTCTTTCTTTATCTGTCTCTACAAATATAAACACACAAACATTATTTTTCCTGATCGGTTTTTTATAGCTTGCACACATCATGTACGTTTTTATCTCTAGTAATTCAATGTGTACTTCCTACTAGAAAGAACAGTCTCTTGTAAAGCATAATTTTCAAACTCAGAAAATTAAACATTAATACAATACTATTATTTAATATACAGTCTATATCTAAATTTCACCATTAATTCAAACATATCCTTTCTTGTTTCTTTAGTTTCCTTTGATCTGAAGTGGTTTCCCAACCTTTCTTTTGTATTTTATGACATTAATTTTGAAGAATTCAAGCCAGTTGTCTGTAGAATGTCCTTCAGTTTGAGTTTTCTGATGTTTCCTCATGATTAGATTCAGGTTATGCACATTTGGCAAGAATATAACATAAAAGATGTTGTGTTTTTAGTACATCACATAAGGATTTTTTTCCCCATTTTTGGTGATGTTAACTGAATCTAAAGTCGTAATTTCCTCCCCATGTAACTAGTATGCAATCCGTAAGGAAATATTTGAGGACATGCAAATATTCCATTCTTCATCAAACTTTTACTCATAGTTTTATGGGTTGATTGATGAATTTTGCCTTAATCAATCATTACTGTGTTGGTATCACGATATTTTAAATATATCATTTCTTCCACATTTATTAGTTGGTACACCATGGCGCAGTAACATGTCCCCCCTTTCCTCTTCAGTAATTTATTTACTAATAGTAGTGACTCAATCTTTTTTATTCAATGGATTAAAATCTTCTTCTTCTTATTATTATTTTATTTTATTTTTGAAACAAGGTTTCACTCTGTCACCCAGGGTGGAGTGCAGTGGCGGGATCTGAGCTCACTGCAGTCTCTGCCTCCCATGTTCGAGGGACTTACACTTTAGCCTCCCCAGTAGCTGGGACTAGAGGCCATGCCACCACACCCAGCTAATTTTTGTATTTTTTGTATGGACTGGGTTTTGCCATGTTGCCCAGACTGGTCTCAAACTCCTGGGCTCAAGCTATCAGCCTGCCTGAGCCTCCCACAGTGTTGGGATTACAGGCCTGAGCCACCATGCCTGGCTGTTCTTTAAAAATTAATTAATCTCAATACTCAAAGTATCCTCAGGTCATGTATCTTTTTAAGATATGCCTACATTGGCATAGGTGGTGGCTCATGTCTGCAATACCAGCACTTTGAAAGGCCGAGGCGGGCAGATCACCTGAGGCCAGGAGTTGGAAACCAGCCTGGCCAACATGGTGAAACCCCGTCTTTACTAAAAATACAAACATTAGCTGGGCGTGGTGGCACGTGCCTGTAATCCTAGCTACTTGGGAGGCTGAGGCAGGAGAATCGCTTGAACCTGGGAGGTGGAGGTTGCAGTGAGCTGAGATTGCACCACTGCACTCCAGCCTGGGCGACAGAGCAAGACTCCTTCTGGGGCGGGGGGAGGGCGGGGGCGAGGAATTATACAGTGAAACTTTCTTGAACCTGAAGAGTCTGTTTTTTTTTTTTAAGTTTATATCACAAATTTAATTTCCTCAGTAGTTACAAGGTTATAGAAAAATATATTTCATATTGAGTGAGTTGTGGTAGTTTGTGATTTTCAAGGAATTAGTCCATCTCATCTAAGTTTTCAAATTTGTGTGTAAAGTGTTGTTCATAGTATTCGTTTACCCTTTTGATGT
Organism: Hylobates moloch; assembly: GCF_009828535.3. Taxonomy (NCBI): domain Eukaryota; kingdom Metazoa; phylum Chordata; class Mammalia; order Primates; family Hylobatidae; genus Hylobates; species Hylobates moloch. The sequence goes on along the minus strand of NW_026652295.1, from coordinate 27,745,544 downwards.
CAGCAGAGTCTATAGTGATATACTTTTCTTTTTATTCTTCATATTGGTAATTTGTGTCATCTCTCCTCTTAAAAAATTCTCAGTCCTTCTAGATATCTTCTTTTATTGATCTTTTAAAGGAACTAGCTTTTTGTTTGTTTTTCTATTTTGTGTGTGTTTGTTCAGTTCCATTTATTTCTGCTCATTCCCTTTTTTCTATTTGCTTTGGGTTGTTTCGCCCTTTTCCCCACCTGAGTTCTTCAAGTAAGTGCTTAGAGGACTGACTTGGGACTTTTTTCTTTTCTTTCCCTTTTTTTTTTTGGCCAGGCTGGTCTCCAACTCCTGACCTCGTAATCCACCCGCCTTGGCCTCCCAAAGTGCTGGGATTACAGGCGTGAGCCACCGCGCCTGGCCGACTTTTTTCTTTTCTAATGTATGCACTTAGTGCTGTAAATTTCTCTGTCAGAGATTCTTTGTCGTGGAAATTTTGATACATTGTGTTTTCATTTTTATTCAGGTTAATTTATTTTTTTTTTATCTCTACTAAGGCTTTCTCTTTGTCTTATGGAATATTTAGTAGTGTGTTGTTCATTTTCCAAGTGTTTGGATATTTTTGTTGTCTTTCTGTGACTGATTTTTAGTTTGATTTCATTGTGGTTAGGGATCATACCGTGTCAGTCAATTCTTTTAAATTTGTTGAGGCCCAAGCTATGAGGTATGTTCTATCTTGATCTATGTTATGTATGAATTTGAAATGAATGTGTGTTCTGCTTTTCTTGTGTGGACTGTTCTATACATGGTGACTGAATTTTGTTGGCTAAAGATGATTTGGGGTTCTTCAATATCCTTGCAGATTTTCTGTGTAGTTGTTCTGTTATTATGAGAGAAATGGGGCTGGCGTGGTGGCTCACACCTTTAATCCCAGCACTTTGGGAGGCCGAGGCGGGCGGATCACGAGGTCAGGAGATCGACATCATCCTGCCTAACACGGTGAAACCCCGTCTCCACTAAAAATACAAAAAATTAGCCGGGCGTGGCGGCGGGCGCCTGTAGTCCCAGCTACGCAGAGGCTGAGGCAGGAGAATGGCGTGAACCCGGGAGGCGGAGCTTGCAGTGAGCCAAGATTGCGCCACTGCACTCCAGCCTGGGCGACAGCGCGAGACTTTGTCTCAAAAAAAAAAAAAAAAAAAAAAACAGAGAGAAGTGAAGTCTCCAATGTAACTGCATTTGTCAATTTTTTTTAATTCTATCGTTTTTGTTTTTTAGAATATTTATTTATGTATTACATTTATGTATTTATTTATGAGTCAGAGTCTCGCTGTGTCACCCAGGCTGGAGTGTAGTGGCACCATCTCGGCTCACTGCAATCTCCACCTCCCGGGTTCAAGCAATTCTCGAGCCTCAGCCTCCCTAGTAGCTGGGACTGCTGGTGCACGCCACTGCACCACCGTGCCCGGCTAATGTTTGTATTTTTAGTAGAGACGGGGTTTCACCATGTTGGCCAGGCTGGTTTCCAACTCCTGGCCTCAGGTGATCCGCCCACCTTGGCCTCCCAAAGTGCTGGGATTACAGGCGTGAGCCACTGCGCCCTGCCTGTTTTTTTTTTTGTTTTTTTTTTTTT